>NC_043700.1:156980832-157002765 GCF_006229205.1 Suricata suricatta | reverse complement strand
CACAGGGGGATGGAAAATTACCAAACCTGTATCCTGTGTAATGAATATATATATATATATATATATATATATATATATATATATATATATATATATATACACACACACACACACACACACACACACACACACGTATACACACATATATAGTATACAGGATTGATAGATAGATAGATAGATAGATAGATAGATAGATAGATAGGTAGATTCTGTGAATAATAAAGTGTGACAGTTGAGAGCCTTGGAGTTAAACTCCAGTCAGCCTCTGGGAACCGGATCACTGGTTTAAATCTCAGCATCACTCTTTCTTATCTTGTTGGCCAGGAGTTACACCCATAATCTCTTGGCTGAAGTATTCTTCTAGCCAATAATCCTTAGTGTTCTCTCCAGAGCATGCTTTGCTAATGTTTTGCAGTGTAGATAGGCTGAGAGTTTCCTGAATAGTCAAAGTCCGTTTCCTTTTTGCTCAACAATTCCTTGTTAAATTCGTCTCTACCCTCTTGCACTGTACTATAAACAGTAAGGAGAACCCAGCTCCCACTTTTAAGTTTTTTCTCAGAGTTCTCCTCAGTTAAATATCGAATTTCACCACAAACAAGTTCTACTTTCCACAAAACACTAAGCACAATTCAGCCAAGTGCTTTGCCACTTTGTAACATGGATCACCTTACAATAACGTTCCTCATTTCCATCGGAGAGCTCATGAGCATCATCTTTACATGTTCAGACTTCTACCAAAGTCTTTTCAAGGCAATCCAGTCTTCTCTACATTCACCTTAAAACTCTTCCAGCCTCTCCCCCCCTCACTTCTACATGTGTAGGTATTGGTTACAGCAGCTTCCCACCTTTCAATACCAATATCTATATTCATTTGCTAGAGCTGTGTCAACAAAATACCAGCCACCAGATTGGGTGGCTTAAGCAACAGAAATTTATTTTTTTCCAAGCTCCGGAGTTCGAAGTCCAAGATCAAGGTGTCAGCAGCTTTGGTTTTTCCTAAAACATCTCTTCCAGGCTTGCATATAGCACCTTCTTGCTGTGTCCTCACATGGCCTTTCTCTGTGCATGTCCATCCCTTGTGTCTCTTTCTCTTCTTATAAGGACACAAGTCTTATTGGATTAGGGCCCCACCTTGTGATTTAATTTAACCTAATTGCTATCTCTAAGCACAGTCACATCCTGAGGTGTACTGGGATTGGGGTGGGGGGCAATTAGGACTTCAGCATATGAATTTGCAGAGATATATGATTCAATCCTAACACTTGTTGTTTTCTCCATTTAATTTTGAGATCCTACCACCACCACCACCACCATTACCACCATCATGGCCACTGCTACCACTGCCGCTGCTGCAGAAAAAGGAAGCAATGGTTTATGAACAAATCTGCTCAAGTCCTGGTGTTCTTCAGTGAGAGCTGTCACTTTAAGAGAAACCTGAAAGTCACAGACCAGTGTCATTGATGGAGCACTGCCTCCCAGCCCAACAGTGGAGCAAACCCTCCACCCTCAACAAAACACTGTAATGATCTCCCATGAACAAAACAGCACTATGTTCTTCCAGCCCTTACTAAGGCTTGAATCTTGATAAACCCTGTGAGGTTTGTCAAAATTTGGAAAACTTTTTTTCCTTTAATATGGTTCAAACCTGTCTATGAAGCTAGTTTTAGGAACACATATGTCTCTCTTCATCTTGCCTCTGTGATACATTGGACTATTATTGGTAATTCTTCACTACCTTACCTCAACATGCATGCTATACCTCATGCTAGGTGGAGTATACCATCCTGTTCCTTGATATTAGGCTTGGCCATGAGACTTGCCTTGGCGCATGTGATACCAACATGTGTAACAGAAGCAGAAGCCTTAGGTGACCTTACATGGTTTGGCTTATCTCTTGTGGCTCAACAATCTGCCATGATAATTTTTCATAATAGCTCGTGTCCCATCAATCTGTTCCTAGAACAAACCACGTGAAATAAATATAAGCTCTGAACCCAGCTGATAACCTAGAGCTAGGTTTAAGTTATACACCGCCTGAAGTAGACTGCCCAATGGAACCGGCTTAGATTGACAAACCATTCAACCTCCTGACCTGTGAGCATATGAATAAATCTTTATTGTTATAAGCCACTGTGTTTTGGAGTGATTTGTTATATGGGTTTTTTTTTGTTGTTGTTGATAAAGGCTGACTGATACAATATCTAAAGAAGGTGAACAACAACTGTCCTCCTTGAGATTCCTTCCATCATTCACACTAAATAAATATAGCCAGTACACAACTGGGGCCATCTATTCACCAGTTTGCTTGATATACGCAGATCCTAAATATCAGGTTAGCAGACATTAATTCATAGTCTCAGCAAGGAATGTTGCTTCCTGTAACTTTACTATTAGAGACGGCTTTCTAACTTTTCATGGATTCACAGGTCATATGAGGGCTTGAAATACCAATAGAAGCCACACCATAACCCACCAACTGATGAAATATTTGAGACCCATAGAGGGAAGATTCTTTACATGAGGCCACACTATAAGACAATACCAGTGCCAACGTTAGACATTGTGTATCCTGACTCCTAATCCAGCACTCTTCTATTATGATTCTCACAGTGTAGTTGGGAATTAGGAAAACTACCTGTGAAAGATTTTTATTAAAAGCATTCATGGTGGCAATGAACTTGCTCAGGAATTCCTTGATTATATCATGCAATTATTATCTTATTTTTGTAGTTTCCTTCAAGATCAAGCTTCGATAATTTTGACCTAGATTTTGATAAACTTAAATGTAAAGGCACATTTCAGTAAAAAGGAGTATGAGCATGAAGAATAATAAACTATACCAAATATCAAGATCTATATACTGCTTGAAAACCTTCACTCATTAAATTAAATCTGTTCAGAAGAAGAAGGATGCTTTTTGCAAAAGAATTCATCTATAGTGATGCACTAAAAGGAACCATATCAATTGTAGTTGCTTTCTACTGTTGAGATTTTTCAATTGCAAATGAAAAATGTTAGAATTCTGGGAGGGAGGATATTGCTTGTATTATTTGAGGAGAAATTTCAACAATATTTAAATGTAAAATATGCATCTGTGTGATGGACTTGTTTCTTATTATATTGTATTTTTCTAATAATTCTGAAAATGTGTGTTTAAACTGGGGACATGGTAATGGGGCACAGTAATGGGACAGAAAAGCAAAATTGTTAAGAAGGGTCATTTGTCTTTACAGGCAATATGAAAGTTTCAGGTTCACATGTTGTTTTTCCCTTCTTTCAATGTAAAGCAATATTGCATTTTTTTGAGCTCAGACTCCATAGTCATACTATTTGCATTTGACTTGGGCTCTGCCAATTATTTTTGAACAATCAGCAAAATTTTCTTGCCTCTTTGTGCATCTGTTTGCTCATTTGTAACCTGAGGTAATAATAATAATACCTATCACAGAGAATTGTTTTAAGACATTAATTCATTCTATAAATATTTTTTGTCAAGTGCCTACCATCTGCCAGACATTGTTTCTCTAGGTACTTGAGCCACTGAATTAACAAAAGTACAAATATTTTTGCTGTCATAAAACATATATTCTAAAAGGAAAAGACAAACAGTAAAAAGAAATCTAATAAGTGAGTAGTGATATATGGTGTACTTGAAAGCCGTAAGCACCATGGGAAAGAATAAAAGTTGTGCAGGGTAAAAAGAATCAAGAGTGCTTAGGGAAGGGGTAGCTTGCAATTGAAAATGAATTGGTTGGATAGATTTCACTGAGAAGTGCCTGTTGAGCAATGGCCTATAGAAGATGATTGCAAAGTCTGAGAAGAGCGTTCATAGCTGAAGGAAGAACTTCAGGTGGCTAAGGCTCCTAAGATGGGAGCAAGAGATAATGGGTATGGAAACTGAAGCTCAGGAATATTAAGTGACTTGGTCAAGTTTGGATGAATCTAAGTGAAAGTGTGTTTCAGTGGTGTGGAGTATAATGGACAGGAAAAAAAATATTTTCATTCATTAGGAAACTCACTTACTTGGTGTCTTTCAACTTTCCCATCAAACCCATTCTAATAATGTATATAACTTACAAGTGAGTAAACTTATTCCACTCATGAATGTTCAAAATAATTTGAGATCATGAATCAGGAACACCCCTATATTTGAATCTCTCAAGGTTTAGTGTCAGAAGGGAGAATTCTAATACTCACGTATACACAAGGTCAATAGCCTTTGGGTCCAGTGAACACAGCCTCTCACTGTATCAGATAGTCTAAGATGACCCCATTTATCCACACCTCCTGAGTTCTCCTGGCCTTCTCTATTCCCTTCCCCTTGAGTAAAAATGGGACCTTCCACTTGTTTCTGACCAATAGAGCAGAAATAATACAGCAAAAATGATGGGATATACACAATTATGTGTTCCTTATTATATTACATAAGATTATAATGTCCACTTTGCTAGAAGAATCACTCCCTTGCTGGCTTTGAAAAGGCAAGCTGCCTTATTGAGAAACCCACATAGCAAGGAACTGCGGATAGTCTCTGGTCAACAGCGAAAAAGAAATTGAAGCTTACAATCAGACAATCTGTGAGGACTTGGATTCTACTAACAGCCATATGAGCTTGGGGAACTATCTTTCCCATGTTAAGCCTCAGATGAGAATACAACCATAGCTGACACTTGAATTGTAGTCTTGTAAAGGACTCAGAGAAGCTAGGCTTAGACTCAACCTGTAGAAACTGTGAAATAATACCTGTATGTGGCTTTAAGCCACTATGTTTGTAGTAATTTGTTACACAACAGAAGACAACTAATTCACTTATGCACTTCACTACAGACCCATCTGAAGTTAGGCAGACGCAAACCAAGACAGTCATTAGACTGAATGACTCAGACCTACTTCACGAGAGAATCTGCTGCAAGGAGTGTAGTTAACCAAGCCTGCAGCTACTACACTTTTAAGATTCACTAAGACCCACTGCAGTGTTCTCACCCTCCTCTCCTCCTCCCTCTACCCCCAGGCTGCTCTCAGCCAATGGCTGAATAATGACTAGTAATATTAGAGCTGAGATATTTCTGCCCAATGTGGGACTCCTCTGATGATTAATCTTTGCTCTGGACACTCCATCAATCTTGCTGACATTTTCTCAGAACTCTACAGCAACCAGAGTCTCTGGTTGTGTAGCATTGTGTCAGACTAGCATTGTGATCTGAAGCCTTTCTCCCTCTCTTTTATTCTTTATTCTTCATAGGTACAACTCCCAATAAATCTCATGCTTTTCTAATTCTATTTTGCCATCAGCTTCCCCAGAGAGCTCAAACTGACATAGAGACTTTTGATAGTTCTACAAATTTCCTTATCTGGAACTTCAGTTTCAAGCGAGGCTGGAGAGGCAGGCTCATAAGCTAGGAAACACATGAATGGTAAGTGCAGCAACATTCATTTGCAACTCTGCTGTTACCGAGAATCCACGTTGACTCTGAGCATGTACGTCACTACTTCTCTGAGAATGTTTCCTTTTTGTTAAAATGAGATGTTGAATTAGATGATTTTTAATATTTTCTTTTTCTACTTTCACCAATTGTAAATTGAGAGCAAACACTAAAAATGGCTTAAAAATAAACAAGAATAGTGGGGAGTGTGGAAAACAAAGAGGGAAAAAGAGACCATAGGAAGAATCAAGGGAAAGGTTTAAGAGAAAAGAATCACAATGCTACGTTAGCCATTGCAAACAGTTCCTGGTTCACATCCAGATATCTGTCATGTTTAAATTTTTGTAGCTAGTTTGACTTGGCTAGCATAGTTAACAGTAGACTTGCTTTAAGCCATTGTATCACTTTTCTCCAGACTTCAGATTATAAAATTTGCAGGGCTATGTCTAAGGTGAAGGCCAGTTTCCTGGGTTTTGGGGTTTTCTTGTTTTGGGTTTTGGTTTTGGTTTTTCCTGTGTGATCCTCATCGACCCAGCCTGCTTTTCCTTCCTCTTTAATTGTTAGTACACACACTTTCTTCTGGGGCTTCTTCCCCTCTCACATCTGTCTCCTTAGTGGTTTATCTTTACTCTAGCTCAACATTTTCTTGGACAAATACATGTCTTTCTGATATAAAGGCTATTACTCCAAATCCCTTTGGGAAAACATCCAGAAGAACAAACACAGGAAAATTCAAACTTTTAAGAAATCTTATGAAGTCATTGCCTCTGGTCTATTTTGCCTGCAACTCTACAGCAACCAGAGTCTCTGGTTGTGTAGCATTGTGTCAGACTAGCATTGTGATCTGAAGCAGTGGTGACATTTATGATACCAAACGGCTACCTGGACTCCAACTCTTTTCTTTGATATTTCTTCAAGCCTCCATTTACCTCAGATGTTTCCCTTTCTATAAATCTGAAGACCTTCTTCTCCACAAAGCACCTTCTTCCTGGTAAAGAAGGTGAAATCCTAGACAGAAATATAGACATAAAACCTATCCATTCAGATGCCCCCTGGAATAAAATGTGTGCTTGTGTGTAAATAGAAAAGAGGTATTGACAGATATTTTCCAAAGGTGATTGAAAATTTCCCAGCCCACATGGTCCTCTATATTAATAGGTAGTATTACCACACACCCTTGGAAAGGTGGAATCTATCTTTTCCATTTGAATCTGAATGGACTTATGACTAACTCAACCAATAGAATATGGCAGGAATGACATTGTATGACTACACAGGCTAGGTTCTAAAAAGCAGTGAAACTTTTGCCTTGCATTTGGGACATTTTTATGGCACCCCAAGTAGACACAAAATTTACTAGCCTGAGGCCATTATGTTGTGAGGAAGTGCATGCTATATGGACAGACTTTGTGAGAGTGCTCCAAATGAGGTCCTAACTTACAACTAGCATCAACTGTCAACTGAGACTAAGGATGCCTAGAAATCATGTCAGCATCCAGATATAGAATGCCTTAGCCTGTTGTTGTGTCTTTCCAGTTAAGGCCTTAATGGAGGGGCCCTGTCTGGATTTCTAAAATGTAGATCCATACGCATGATACAATGGCTGTTTTAAGCTGTTACATCTGGGCATAATTTTTTTATGAAGGCATAATAGCCAGCACATGGATGGAGTCCATTCAGTTCCAATGGGGTATTCTTAAATGATTGTCTCCCCTGCCAGCTTGCCTAGATCCCTGGAGCTGCTACCATGTTCATTTTATTCTAAAGCCAGGTTTTTAGTTTTTTGTCATCTCATAGCCTCCTAATAAATCCACTTTTCATTTAACCTGCCTAAGGCTATTTTTTCTTGCTTGCCACCAATGAATGCAACCTGATTCTGTGTTTCTTTGCATTGATCCTGCACTAGTGAAATACACTGGCAAGGAACTACGATTTTTGTAACAAAAGGAAACAAGAAGTCTACTTCCCCCAAACCTCCATCTCCTGCAGATACTGGATTGAAGTTTCTGGCGAGGTGCAAGCTTTTTGTTTTTCTTTGTTTTATACTTTAGATAGCACAGATATGGAAAGTAAATGGAATGCAAAACAGTTGCATTTTAATAGAGGAAAAGAAGAAAAATATCAAGAGACCTAAATAACATATTTTTCACTTGGAATTTAAGACTGTTGTCCAAAGGTAACAGTTACAATGTTTCTAGACACGGCCTCCATGCACTGAGTTTGTTAGGAATTTCTTCTCCATGTAACACCATAGATATGTAAAATTCTAGGTTAATTACTATATGATTTTTTTTCAAAAAATAATCTCATACTGTCTCAGTGAAATTATTTATCTGACATGTAGAAATGTAAATGTAGATATGAACTTAGTATGCTTATGTCTGCTTTAAACTATAAAAATTTTCAGGATGAAAGCAAAGAAAACTGTAGCTCTAGCTGAATTTATCCTGCAAATTATTAATTCAATGTGATAAACTATAATGGTGACACTATATGAAACAATCTACTTCAATGTATTCTGGCTTCGGTGTGTCAGATGAAAATATAATTCTGCCAATATGCATTTTACACTGTAAACCCTTTGTATGACATATCATGCTGTCATTTGGTGTGGAGGTATAATTCACATATTTGTCCTTATCTTTTTTTGTCAGAATCCTAAAATAGTAATAATCAGCAAATTGAAATGCAGGTGCAACCCTTCTAATAAAGTATTCATCTCTAATGTGGTTATCTACTAGAAAATGTAGTATTCATCCAAATATGCCACATTAGTATTCCATATATGTGCATATATTGGACCGTATATATATATATCATTTATTCATATATGTGTATATATGGACTATGCTTATAGTGTAGATATGTATGTCTGTATGTGTGTATATAAATATAAATGTATTGCACTTATCTGTAGGTAATCTTGAAATTTATTCTATAATACAGTTAATTTAATTCAAAACATTTAGGTTTTGCTTGGTAGAATCAGAAAAGCATTTAGTGTAGAGCTAATTTTGCCCCATTCCTGAAGCAAAAAGTTTGTCTGAGTCCAGTTACCCATTGCCTCATGAATTATGAGATTTATCCACTTTGGCTGCTAGGAACATGCATTTTTCTCAGTCAGTGTGAATTCTTGGAATTGATTTTGTTGTTTTTGTTGTTGTTATTGTTGTTGTTGTTGTTGTTGTTGTTACAGTTTGGGGTATTTTCTTTTTTCCCTGGGACAGTTTCTTGACATACAGCCACCCATTGGCATTAGCTGAAGACTCCAGATCCAGGACCTCAGCAGACCTTCAGAACTCCTTTTCCGTGCATCTCTCCCCTCCACAACTCTGTCCTATGAACTGTATCTGCTCTCCAGCTAGTAAGTAAAACCAGCCTCCAGCCCCATATCCTCAGTGAGACCACTGGTTTCTTCCTGGTTTTCCCTTTCTATTACTGCCGTCTGGACTCCAAGTGTTATGCTGGGCCAGCTATAGGTCTCACCATGCTCAAGGATCATGGTTGGCTTGTTTTGGTTTTTTTGTTTTGTTTTTTTGCCTAATATATGATCATGAAACTCTTGTGTCTTATATTTTGCATGGTATTTCAGTTGTTCCAAGTAAGACGGTAAATCCAGTCCCTGTTTCTCCATCCCAGCTGGTTGCAGAAAGCCTATGATACCAGTTTTAAATGAGATGAGCAGTATAACATGGTGAAGGTAACATACACTAGTAATCTCCAGTGATTAATCTTGGATATTAGCCCCACATAAATACATTTAAGCTCATAAAAGCAAGTAATTAGAGTTCATTTTATATGTAGGGATAAAAGAGGTAATTATCTCCAAAGGATCATTGTATTTCACTTGCTAACATTAACACAAGGGAGAAGAAAAGTACACAGAAGACACTGAGGTCTATATTAAAGGTTCTCTTGTGCTACTTAGTAAGCAAACTTAGGTTTTTCTTTAACACCCTCTGATTATGCTCTTTTACCTATGCTCCTTTAACAATATATTTACTTTTTATGAATTGTTAATGATGTAAAATTAAACTATACTGGCCTAACCACAAAGATTGTGTGTCATGTTATCATTAACCCATGGTGAAATTGAGGGGAACTTCATATGGATATAGGAGCATTAGAAACACAGCCTTCCTGATCTCGTAAATCTCTCTGCCCTTGAAGTAACCCAGGGTTGACCCACAATGACAGACCGATTAACCATTTGGCAATGAATTATATTCAGTCCAATAAATATTTATTTAGATTATTACTTAAGACTCTTGGCATAAATGTATGCACTATAAGTGACTTTTTGGAAAACATCATAGCCTATCTACAAAAATTATTCTTTTTCTGACAAAAAAGCTAGCCAGCAGAATATTCCATGGCTAAGTGAGTACATTAACACTATTAACAAAATAAAGACAGATGGTATCTTTACACTTCTTTAATATAAGCCTCCTTTGTAAATGCAACAATTCTATTATTTGAAAGAAAGCTTTATTTTTTAAATATAAATTCTCCTAATATTCTCACAGACAGATGAAATGACTCTCTAAGATAATATTTATAACCATATTATGATACGAGCACTAACTGGGTTGAGAACAATAGAACAATTAAAAAGACACATTGAATATTAATAATCCATTTCTAGATTTAAATTTTATTACTTTTTCTTTCATTTTTCAAAGTGGCAGCATTTTCCATCTCTTTCTCTAGATTCTTTTCCCTGATATAAACTATTACCTTAGAATTGTTCTCTGGATTCAATGCCTATAATCAGGAAAGGAAAAAAAAGCAGCTTCCATTTTAATGTTTTTTTTTTTTAAGGGGGACTATTTACTGTAGGAGAAGCTATCTTGTAAAGTTTTTTTTTAGTTCAAGTGGTATGTTAGCAGTATTACATTGCTATAAAATGTGAATTCTCTTTGACCTTCTGAAATTCATTTCTAGGAATATATCCAAATTATAACAGTTCACATTTATTGACGATGTATGTCAGGCAATTTTATGAGTGGTTTACATGAATTGTCATATTTAATTCTCACTAAAACCCTATGAGGTCAATATTATTACTTTGACGTGGGTGAGATAACAGAGTCACAGAGGGCCTAAATGACTGGCCCAAACTCACATTTCAAGTTAGCTGTAAAGAGATTCAATTCCTAGAAAATGGAGACAAGAACTCACATCCAAAGCACATAATCATAAAGGCAAATTACACATATGGGAAGGATAGATAGACAGAGACAGAAGTACATAGATATTCATTGCTGTGTTTACACTGGTGCAAAATTGGGAGAGAAATGCCACACTATGGACGATTAGTTCAATATACTATAACAATCTTCATTGAAAACCTACCATGCAATGATCAGGGTTGACAAAAGATAGTATTGTTTATATGATAGCATCTCTTTCATATATTTCTATATTGAAAGTGAAACATTATAGTTTATATGTTAACTTATTTTTATAAATGTATCCAAAAAAACAGTCCTTGAAGCCTGCTCACCAGAATAGTCTTGAATTTCTAGATCTCTAGGTGATAAGATTATTTATATATTTATTTATTCATCTTCTTGATTTTTATTTGTCTATAATAATCATGAATTGCCATGGGGGAAAACCTTCAACAATACAGTTACCAACCTTCTTAAAATTATTAGAATGAAAATACTGCTTTTCAATATTTTTGAAACGTGTTAAAATTTTATACTCAGAAGTTAATTTCATGCCTTACTCATTTTGAAGAAAATAATTAGGCATTCAACACCAGATGTTTGAAGAAAAAATAAATTTGAAGAAAAAAGGAGTAAGAAAATTATAAACATGAAAAGAGAAACCAATACATTTGAAAATAACATAAAAATAGAAAGTGAGGAACATCAAATGTAATATTTTATTTTTTAAAGTAAATAAATATGGTTTTTAAAAAGGAAAATACTAGGGACACCTGGGTGGCACAGTCAGTTAAGCATCAGACTTTGGCTCAATTCTTGATTTCACAGTTTGTGAATTCCAGCCTTGCTTTGGACTCTATGCTGAGAGTTTGGAACCTAGAGCCTAGTTGGGATTCTGTGTCCCTCTCTCTCTGTGCTCCTCCCTGCTTGGCTCTGTTTCTCTCTCTCTCTCTCTCTCTCTCTCTCTCTCTCTCTCTCTCACTCAAAATAAAATAATAATCATAACATAAACACTAAAAAAAGAAAATGCTAGGGGCACCTGGGGGCTCAATTCGTTAAGTGTCTGACTTTGGCTCAGGTCATGATCTTGTGGTTCATGAGTTCAAGCCCCTCATTGGGCTCTGGGCTGACAGTACAGAGCCTGCTTGGGATTCTCTCCCTCTCCCCCACTCTCTACCTCTCCTCCACTCATGTTTTCCCTTTCTCAAAATAAATAAATTAACTTTAAAAAAAAAAAAAAAGGAAAATACTACAGGGGCACCTTAGTGGCTCACTCTGTTAAGCATCCAACTCTGAATTTCAGCTCAGGTCATGATTGCACAGTTGCCTCACATGGGGTTCTGCACTGGCAGCTTAGAGCCTGCTCATGCTCGCTCTCTCTCTCTCTCTCTCTCTTTCTCTCTCTCTCTCTCAAAATAAATAAATACATAAATAAATTTCCTTTTGTTTTAAGGAAAATACTGCAACAAATATAGAAGTTGAAGGAAAATGTAAACAAAGGGTATAGAGTATTGTGGTTGACTGTGGGCACAGATGCCAATTATGTAGGTTTGCATTCAGTTTCATTACATACAAGATACATGATTTGGGGAAATTTACTTAAACTAATTTTTCTTTATCTACATAACAAAAATAATAATAATACCTCTTTAGTAGGGTTGTTTTGAGCATAATATGAAATAATACAAATAATGTTATCGTCTATGCTAATAACTTGCAAAACCTTGATAAAATACTTGATTTTTCTGATGTAAAATTGATCCGAGTCAGAAAAAAAAAACATCAAAAAGCAAATAATTTACTTTTCAAGGATCATCTTCCACTTCCTTGATAAACTCTTCCTTTACACCATGCCAACTGGCTCTTTCCCCTCTTTCTCTAAACTGTAACTTAAGCTTCATTTTTAAACTACCTTTTCAGTACTTATGGTAGGCAAGATAATGGCTCACATTATCCATCCACACTCTAATTCTCAAAACCTGTGAATGATACCTTATATAGCAAAAGGGACTTTGAAGTTATGATAAAATTTAACAATATTGAAATATGTTATCTTGGATTATCCGAGAGAAACCGGTCTGAACATATGAGTTCTTAAAAGTGGAGAATCTTTCTCTTCTGCTCTCAGATGGAGATACAATGATAGAAGAGGGTTCTGAAAGAACTCTGATATTGCTGACTTTGAAGATAGAGTAATGGAACCCCAAGAGGATGAATGTGGACAGATTCGGGAAAGTGGAAAAGGTGAAGAAATCAATTCTTCCCTCAGAGCTTCCAGAAAGGTATAAAACCTGAGAGATGTCTTTATTTTAGCCAGGTGAGATTTCAAAGCTACAGAACTGTAAGATAATACATTTCTGTTGTTTTAATCCACTGTTGGTGATAATTTGTCACAGCAGCAATAAAAACACAAATACACAATGATATTGTGATGTTCAATTAAAAAGCATGTGCACTGTCTTGTCCCCTTGCTAATACAGGCTTTTTGAGGTCAAGCATCTGACCTGTCTATAGCCTGTGGCACTAGGCTGTTGTTGAGTACAGATGAAAGGGTTCAGTATTTATTTGATTTGAGTCTCCCCTTGTAGTATCATACTCTGCCTTCTGCCCTTCTTCTCTCTCTAATCCAGTGAATCTCAGCAGTCAGTGGGAAAAGTCGTACAGGTTCATGTTAGATCAATGTAGTTAGGTTTTTAGACATGGAATCTGGCATGAGCATATGCATCTGAAGGACAGAGTCCCAGAGTCCTTCTAGAAACAACTTCCTTGCAGACAGACTCTGCCACCAGAAATATTAATATAAGAATCATCTTATATTCTAAACCCAAGACTTTCCCCTTAATAACACACGACTGCACTAGCTGTTTGCTTTAATTACCACACAGATACTTATGTACCATAAAAACAATACACATTACACATAGACTACATCATATTCTGGAGAGAAATGCACTGTTGACAGATGTCAGAAAGTCATTGCCAGATACCATATTGCCTGGGATCAAAACGTAGACTATTTATAGCAAAACAAACTATTATATATTTAAAAAGAAAAGTGTAAGTGGCAAATAGAAAGAGAGAATAGTCCTGGAGCATTATGTTGTCCACATAAATTTCAAAAATGACTAAAGTAATTTGCACATTAATACACCTTATATTTGAAAAAAATCACTACACAATTATAAACTGTTATTTTCAAAATATTTAAATTATTTCTTTTAAATAATAAAAGAACTTGAAGTTAATTGTAACACTATAGTATCAAACTCAGAAGATGATCTTGAAATAATTTCATCCAGCCTTACACAAGAATCCACTCTTTAATATCTTCACCCATTGATTTAAGTTATTGTTTGCCTGTTTAGTTTCATAAAATTCCAAAAACTTAGGATTATAAATGATCCTTTGTAGTTCAACTGTGAAGAGAGAAAGTGGGGAACTTGCTCTTTTATTTTCAAGAAATTTTATTAGGAAACACTGGAAAGGAAAAACATAGCAACTAGGCAAGGACAATGATTTAAAGAGAGTCTGGTGGTGCTGTGAGTCATCTGAGAATATTTATAGCAGTCAGGATAGTTTGAAGTCCAACTTTGTTACATCTTTACTGTGTGACATAGAGAAGTTACTTATCCTCACTTGTCTATGAAGTTAGAAAAAATTCATAATGGAATAAAATCACTTTAATAAACCCATTTCATCTAAATATGAGTGTTCTCTCCAAGATCTTTTATCAGGTGTTAGAATATAAAATGTTCTCTCCAAGTTATATTAGTTTATAGTCATTATTAAAGTTATTTCTGAATGACCAGAAATACTTTGTGAAGATTGTGCTTAAAGTTTGCATTTCTTTTCAAGGAAACATAATTTTAAATTCAGCAAGTAAAAGTTCTATATGTGATTTCTTAGAGGTTTCCCAGAACAGAATTAGTAAAAATGAGAAAAAAAAAATTTATCCTTTTCTTCAGTTTTTAACTGTTTTGGAAAGCTACTCCTTTTGTGAATGAAGAGGTTTCCATTTTAAAATTGGTAGTAAAATTCTAAATTGATGACTATAACTTAAAGTAAATACAAGGCATTCAGAATATTGGCTATCTTAAAAAATGATTAAAACTGTATCAAAATGTGGTAAGAGTGAACATGTTTGCTCATATCAACATTCTCACTAGGAAGAATGAGAAAATCTGGAACAAAAAAATCGCCTGTTTGGTGATACTAAAGGCTTCCCAGGGCAGAAAATTGTTAAGGCCAAGATCTGGGAGAAAAGGAAAACCCATGAAGATAAATCCAGACCACAGGGCCATATTTTCTCTGGAGGCAAATCCAATGATAAAGAAGATCACTGAGGGACTGGGAATTCAAGCAGAGCATTGGAGAGATTCATGTACATCGAGGACAAAAACTCCAGTCAAGAGGCCACTAAGGATTAGAGACTATGGTAAACACCTTGGGTTCAGGGCTCAAACGACACATTTTAGGACTAAGAGAAAAAATAAAATAAACTTTCTGTTTTAAAAAGAGAACTGAAAACAAAATAATATAGAGGAAACATAATAAATATGAAAAGATCAATTAATACATTGATACATTGGAGATGGATCTACAATGCCAAATCTTCCCAATACAATGTTGAACAAAAGAAACCAGGTCCCAATTAATTATTGGGATGATTCCATCTCTCTATATTTTTAAGACAGATCAAGTCTGTGCTTTTAGAAGTCAGGATAATAATACCTTTGCAAGGAGGGAAGGAGTTTGATTGGGGGAGATCAGAAGTGAAATTTCTGAAAATAATAGAAATACTCTATTTCCTGACATAATAATACCTTTGCAGCTCTAATTACTTTGTGATAAATTATTAAGTTGTACGTTTACAGTCCATATAACTTTTCTGTATATATGTTAAGTCAATACACTTGAAAGGGAAAAAACCTTTAACAATAAAGCAACTGACAATGATATAATTCTCCTATAAAAATGACAATAGAAGTACCTGGGTGATTTGGTCAGTAAAGCATCTGACTTTGGCTCAGGTTATGATCTTGTAGTTCATGAGTTCAAGCCCTGCATAGGGCTCTCTGTTGTCAGCACAGAGCCCACTTTGATTCTCTGTCCTCTGCTCTCTGCTCCCCCTGCTTCTCAAAACTAAATAAACATTTTAAATGTTTTTTATTTATTTTTGAGAGACAGAGAGAGACAGCATGAGCAGGGAAGGGTCAGAGAGAGAGGGAGACACAGAATCTGAAGCAGGTGCCAGGCTCTGAGCTGTCAGCACAGAGCCTGATGTGGGGCTTGAACCCATGAACTGTGAGATCATGACCTGAGCCAAAGCCAGATGCTTAACCAACTGAGCCATCCAGGTGCCCCTAAATAAACGTTTTTAAAAATGACACTAACTTTTCCTCAGAAAACCAAGTGATGAGTCTGTTTTTCTATGACTAGAGTAGTGGAGGCCTTATCTATATGGTGTGCCATCTAGTCTACACAATAAAAATCTTATTTGTTAAACAAAAATCAGATCTTGCTACACCCACCCAAAACTCCCAATGATATCTTGTCATGCTTAGAACAAAGTCTACAGTGAGCAAGGCTTTAATTGATCTGGTCCCTGATTATTACTCCAACTTTATTCCTCGTTTCTCATTTTGTGATGACCCTCCACATTCCTCACCCAACCTTATATATACTTAGCAGGGGTTCCATTGAAGGGTGTTTGTGATTTTTGTTTAGCCTGGAATGTCTTTACTCAAGGTTCTTTCCCTTGCTCCTTTGTCTTACTCATGGTGTTACTCGACTGCTACTTCCTCACCAGGGCCATCTTTGAACACCTTATTTTAAAAAATACCCCAACTACCTAGATACCCTCTCTTTCCTTTCCCAGCTTCATTCATTGTCTTATCACTTATAACTGGTATTATGTTGTATGTTTTTTTGTTTATGTGTTTGTTAGCACAAGGAATTTCCCCATTTGCACGTCACTTCCTTGTTAACTTGAAAAACATGGCTGGCAAGGACTAGGCATTCCACATGTTGTTATGAATGCCTAAATGAATGAACAAAAGAGTGTTAGTATATGAATTCATTGTATTCTGCAAAGACTTGGCAAGAAGACTTGAAGACTTTACTACAACTCACCAATGTCAAGATACTTGTACACCTTGGGACCACCAGTCTTCAGTTTAGTAAAATGAAGGCAGTTTTCACAAGGGAGAAAAAAATTACATTTATTTCTAATTGAATTGCTATGAACTACAAAACAGAGGAGACTTTGTTTACAATGCTATTTACTAACCTCTCATATTTGTATGGGCAGCTAATCATGCTTTTCCACCCAGAAAATTCTTTCTGAGGCAGTATTCTGCACAGGTTCTTGTTTACTTTACTTTTTCTTTTCTGGGTACCAAAGTCTTTATCTCCTAAGTGTTTGTAATAGTCTGTGTTCTCCAGAGAAATGGGGTCAAGAACAAAACTATATATATAAAATATATAGATACAAGTTACCAATAATATATAGAGAAGGTAGAAAAATGATTCTGATAGATTTATAGATAGAAGATTAATTAATAGGAGATGATAGATAGATAGATAGATAGATAGATAGATAGATAGATAGATAGATAGGCAGACAACTGGCTCACACAATTATGGTGAACTAGAAGTTCAAAGAGATGCTCCCTGTAAACTGGAGCCCCGCAGGAAAACTGGTGGTACATTCCAGTTGAAGTCCAACAGCCTGAGAGCCAGGCTGATAACAAGAAAAGATCAGATGTCTGACTCCAATAGTGAGGCACAAAAAATAATGGGTGAATTCCTTCTTCCTTTGACTTTGTTCTATTTAGGACATCAAGATATTGATAATGTCCACCCACACTGGGGAGGGCTATTTACTGAGTTCACTGATTCAAATACTAATCTTATCCAGAGGTACCCTCACAAACACACCTGAAAATAATGTTTAATCTGGGCACCCCGTGACCAATCAAGTTGACACATAAAATTAAGTATCACAGCATCTTTATATGATAATATCTGGTAGGTCTCTTTCAACTAATGAATCTATATAAATAACCATTTTTTGAGACTCACTGAATCTAAGCTGAGACACACTATAATCCAATATGTCTAACTGAGACATATATATACATACAATTAATGGAACAGGATATAAAATAATTCCTGATTCCTGATAGAGGTCTCCAGTGCCACATTATTAAGAAACAAATTTTGTCCCATCTAAGTGATCTCTCTAGCACATAGTTTTACAGATCATCATAGTCCATGTTAAAATGTCTGGTTTTCAGAGCGCCTGGGTAGCTCGGGTGGTTTAGTGACTGACTCGTGATTTCAGCCCAGGGCATGATCCCAGGGTTGTGGGATCGGACCCTTCATCGAGCTCCACACTGAGCGCGGAGCTTGCTTAAGTCTCTCTCTCTCTCCTCCTCTGTTCCCCTCCTCCCCCCACACACATTCTCTCTAAAACAAACAAACAGATAGATAAAATTTTAAGTGTCTGTTTTTTGCCTCAGGGATAGTCCACATTAGTAACTATGGACCGGGGATTTGGAGTTAGTCAGATCTGGCTTCAAGTCTTATTCTTGAAATTACTAGCTGTTTACTTAACTTCTCTAAGCTCCAGTTCCCTTTTTTTTTTAAGTTTATTTATTTATTTGTGAGACAGACAGAGAGAGAGCACAAGGAGAGGAGGAGCAGAGAGAGAGTGACAGAGGATCCAAAGTGGGCTCAGTGCTGACAGCAGAGAGCCTGACAGGGAGTTTGAACTCACGAACCTGAGATTATGACCTGAGCCAAAATTGGATGCTCAACCAACTGAGCCCCCCAGGTACCCCTGAAGTCCCCAATTTAAAAAAATGAAATAGATAATTGTACAGATTGCCTATGAGGCTTAAAAGCAATAATGTTGTGAAATATTCAGTTTAGTATCGTAATTACTTAACTGTGAACTAGTATAAAAAACCAAAAATGAATAATTATAAATTTATAGAATAAAATGATGTGAGGTATAATTTTATGTGTTTGCTCAACATAAGACTTTACTATTTTGATCTTTTATCCTTAGGGGAGACTTTACTTTCTCTAGTATATTCTGCAATTTTATTTTATCAGATTGCTCTAGGTCATCACCAGCCACTCTGTGGGAATACAGTTCTTTGTTCAATCAATAATAAGCAAGAGTTGTAAGGCCCTTTCCAAAGAAAGAATCCATTTTTGCTCGGCAAAGACCTTTTCCATGTTTCAGAGGCATTGCCACTCTGGTACTTTACAACATTAAACTTTCTCCAGGAACCCAGCCATAAGTCAGGTAGTTCCTATTTCGTCCCTTCACATTCCTCATCAGGACTGCATGGGCTCCTGTGTACGCTAAGCAAACTGTCTTCTGCTTGGTTTTGAGCCTTGTATTGCCACGGGCTGTTGCTACTGCATCAGATTTGTCCAAAGTCTAGTTATGTCTCATATCTTGAGACTTGGAAATGGAATGTTAGCTCTTCAGTGCCAGAGGCACCACCTGAGGCTGTTGTGTGATTCAAGCATTTTTATCTCCTCCTGCTCTTTTGCTTTGAAATCAGTAAGGTTATGTGTAATCAAAGAACAAATATTATCACTCAAAGGAATTAGTGGCTGGTAAATTTAGAACTAACCCCTCATATGTGACTTCACACAGAGATTGTTTTTAATCTTTCTCTGCATGTCACAGAGCTCATCTAAATGAGAAGTACAAATGTTTTCAAAGGCAATTCCAATCACAGCTCAAAACTGTGAAATAATGATGAAAAAGAATTCTTTGGTGTAATATCTGTTCCACCCACCTGACTTTTCATTGCACTCAAGATACATTAATGATGTGATTGAGTCTTTAATGATTTTTTATTAATTAGACAGAGTGACATCACTTAGAAAAAGATCTTTGAATATTCATAATATATAAATGTTAAGTGTGCAGAATTAAGAAGGACAAGTTAATCAACATTAATGTAATATCTACTATATGGAAAGTATTGTGATAGGTTTTAGGGAAACATAAGGATGATGTCTTAGTCATCTTGGGCTGCTATAACAAAATACCATAAATTGAGTAGCTTATCAATAATAGAAATGTGTTTTTATCATTTTGGAGGCAGTAAGTCAGAGATCAGAGTGCCAGCATAGTCCGGGCCTGGTGAGATCCCTCTTTCATGTTGGAGATGGCTAACTGCTCATTGTATCCTCATGTAGTGAAAAGAGAGCTAGCTAGCTCTCTGACCTCTTCTTAGAAGGACACTAATCCCTTTTGTGAGGGCTCCACTCTCGTGACCTAATTATTTCCAAAGGCCCCACCTCCAACTACCATCTTAGGACTTTAATATATGAATTTTAAAGAACACAAATATTCAGTCTAGAACAGATGACTAAAAATAGTTTTGACTTGACTATTGAGGCATAGGTAAATAAGGCAAATTTCTGGAACCATATCCCTCAAATGACTTGAAGAAAATTCAACTGCATAAGCCTGAGCCTCTGGTACTCCGTGTTTCTGGGAAACATGCAATCTTGAGTAGAAAATAGTCCCTTTTTTCAAATGGTCTTAATATGAGGGAGAAAAAAGGCTAGGAGAAAAAAATTCAGAAATTGATTCAAGAAATTACATGTACAAACTGAAAGTTTAGCTAACTCCATGTTTTTATCAATTAAGTTTCTGAGGAGCAGAAATTCATTCAACTCAGCTTTACTTCTAGAGCTATTGGCACACTTGTGTCCCTACTATCCTTCTAGATTCTCACTGAGGCTCAATTCGTCTCTCGCTCCAGGACCCATTATTGACTCCATTCCCTTCTTACATTCTTATCTCTGTGCCTTGCTCTCCTTAGTGCTGCCTTTACACGAAGTTCAAATCTTATCTAGAGCATATTTTATTCTTTTGCCTCAGCCTCTTTTTCTACATTATTAATATTTTCTTCTTTCATTTCACCTTTGCTGCCCTAGTGAAAAATGTAAAGTTCAACACCACATGAAGCTTTAGAAAATGCCTTTCTGTAGCTATTACTCATGACTTGACAATTGGCTTTAGTTGTAGATCTTATGCAAAGACTAATATGTATAGGAATAAACTAATAAGCCTCAATTTATACAAAATGAAATGAAATGAAATAGAAAAGTATTTGAAAGGAATTTCCATAGTTTCATAAGAATATTCCTGGTGCATTTGCAAATGATTGATTTTGATAATAATTAGAAGTGCCATAAGTTTAGGAAAAAAAGACATGTCTGCATCTGGATTGGTCTAGAACTGTCTCATGGGTTGTAAATAACCTTAGTTTCTGAAGATAGATAGGATTTAGAAAGTGGAAATTATTGGGAAGGTTGCTCTGGAGGAGGGCAATCTGTGATTCATGATGGGTGCATAAATGTACTGTAAGGAGCTCCACTGAAAATAGGAAGATATATGCAGCTGAGGTCTAAATCCATCAAAATCTGGGTCTAGATCTAATTCTTCGCTCTTTGATTGCCAGATAACCCCCTGACAGTATATAGAAAATATGTGTATGTATGTATGTGTGTGTGTGTGTGTGTGTGTGTGAACACCAATACATTTCTCCATGAGGTAGTGAGGTACTGTTTCATTGTGTGCCTCTGTGCTGACTGTGGGGATAGGATTCAACTGCAAAGTAATAAAAGTGTATGGAATGTAATATTACTATATTAAAGGATAAGCTTTCAAATATATTCCAAAGAACACAGTTAGAGGCTTAGGGGAAATCTCATTTCACTTGCTAACTTTCCTAATGCAGGTCAGGTGTATAACCTGTCCCCGGAGAGGGGAACAACATGCTGAATAAGTCTGAGTGAGTACAGCGCGGGAAGAAAATGACGACCCTTTTCTTACCATTTTGTGTTTAGCAATGATGTGAAGGCTAAATAGTGAGATGTTTACTGCTGTCATTGGCATTGCAAGTATAAATATTAAATGATGAGCTTGCCTAGATTGTCATTTATAGTTATTTTTATTTATCTATATATGGCAACTAGGACGGCTGGTGCTGTTTTTCATGAAGGCTTTTCAGTACTTTGCATTGATCTATCTGATTTTAACCTTAATGTGTACAGATTTTCCCTCTTCCTAGCATTCTATCTCTGTTTTCCTCTATCAACTATTTCTCTTTTTTCCTACTTGCTTTCTCTCCATTCCATTCTACAGTCTCATTTATTCATCAGTTCATTCATTATTCATTCCTTGAGGAGAGTGAGAGAAGACCTCACTGAGAAAGAAAGTAGATCCAAGAGAAAGAAGATGGGGAAGAAAGATAAATCTGAAGACTTTCTTCTCAGTTCTAGAACTTTTATTT
>NC_043700.1:156912206-156980732 GCF_006229205.1 Suricata suricatta | reverse complement strand
GACATTAATTAGGTTTATAGAGTTTAGCTAATCTGTGTGAGTCCTTCTTTGCCTGTTACATAAAGGAAGCCTGTGCCATGAAACAAACACTAACCTAGAAATCATAACAGTCCAACCATTTCTTAAGAGTATGACTCTGGAGAACCACTGACAAAGAGAACAATAATACTTATCTGATACAATGATGTGAAGTTTAAGTGAAATTGATGTATATGAGCACACTTTTTAGGCACACTTTTTAGAGTCTTAGGTGTTATAATTATGAGATCAATATATTAATCATACTTTTAAAAATATGAAGTTGATATTATTTCAAAGAGCTAAGAATTTGTGACTCCTAAAATAATTCTTGAATAAAGAATACTATAATTGCACATAATTTTAATCCTTTTAAGAAGCTCTAGTATGTTGTCCAAACCCCAGTGAATTGATTTTAGTTATTGGTCAAT
Organism: Suricata suricatta; assembly: GCF_006229205.1. Classification (NCBI taxonomy): domain Eukaryota; kingdom Metazoa; phylum Chordata; class Mammalia; order Carnivora; family Herpestidae; genus Suricata; species Suricata suricatta. Next base: position 156,980,283 of record NC_043700.1, on the reverse strand, counting down.
GAAATGAGCAAAGACACATGATAAAATAATTAAATGGATAATTCTGCCTTCCAGTTAAAAATAGTCCAGTGGCCTCAAAGCACACTATTACAGGATATGAAGTAATCTTAGCAAGGCATTTCTTGAGATATAAGTAGATACATAGTATCCCATAGTTGAAATGCAATCTTATCACCACTGTGATCACAACTAATAATTTTAATAAGGCTATTAGACTGGGTCATTAAGTTACCAGTAGACACGCAGACAGCAGATAGCAGGTCATTGTGAAAACAGAAAGGGTCTTAGAACAGATATCGATGGTTTCCTTATGTGAGTTATTTAACATTGGACATGTTACTGGCCTTGTCTGGAGGAGAATGCCATTTCTCACTCCAGGTTTCAAAGAGGAAGTATCTTTCCTTCACATACTCTTGCCTTTCTCCACTTCTTCATGCACTCCACCCTAGTAGAAGTGATGTTCACGTAACCAATTGATTATTTAGGGAAGAATAACTGCATGTTTGGTTTAATATCACTCTTTTCTCTTTTGCTACAAAGCTTGTCCTCAAAGAGTGCACATTTCCCTCCTTTCCTCTAGATTTCCCATGACTGGGAGAGTCAGTCCACCTAGTTCTGAGGTTCAGGATTAGGAGGACCATTTAGCTCACCCACTGAGAGGCACTCTTGTCAACTAGGTCTCTATTATTATTTTGATCTCCATTTTGAGGACTTTTTTCCCCTCAACTTCTTCAGATTACTCCAGGGTAAGGGAGGAATAGTGGTAATTTTGTGGTGGCTTTGTTAAAAATCCAGCATTAAATGTATTAGCCAGAAATACTGAAAATTAGAACCAAAAGAATGGAATTGGAGAGAGCAAAGCACACACATGGAAACCCTTGGTGGTTGAAGGTTGTGATTTGGGCCTTGGTGCTCTGACCATGATGATTTGTAGAGGTCATTTTAGGTTCATATGCATTTTTACATTCTGTAATTGACTAAAAGGAAATATTTGAACTCAACCTCATGATATTTTGGCTGTGGTAGATGACTATGGCTTGAGGTCTTTTTGTCCAAAAGTACATGGCTTAATTTTCCTAGAAAGAAAATTTAGACAAAGGTCCGTGGGCTTCAGGAAAGATTCTCAAGTACAGATGTCAATGAGAGAGGGACTGTGAGAGCTGATTTGAAACCAGGGATAGAATGTGAATATGCCTCAGCAAAGTGGGGTGGGGCCACTCAGTTCTCAGCAGAGGTGCAGAGTCTGGCAAAGGCTCAAAGCTCCAGGGCTTAGAAAGGGCAGAGTTCCAGATTCAGGAAGCCGCAGCCTCCTCCTTTTCTTTTTCTGGCTGAGGAAAATGTACAGTTGCAAGGAAAAGAGTACAGTCCTCTTAGATATTAGTGTTCTGTTGCAAGGAAAAGAGTACAGTCCTCTTAGATATTAGTGGGAAAACCAGTATTTGCTGCTTTTAGGCTGCCAGGTAGGGAAGGAAGTTCTGCATATACCTCTAAGCACCACTGAGGATTTCGCATTCAATTGTTATTGTCAGACAACTCTGACCAGATGAAACGTATTCCATTCTGCATCTAGGACCAAGAAAATAAGTGTAGGAAGACAAATCATGAAAATTGCCCACCAACTCCAAATTCTTTCTACTTCACAGTTGCAGGATGACATTAAATTGGTTCACTCCAGGCTATGGGAGAAAACTTTACTAGGAGGCAGTTTTCTTGGCAAGAGTCACTGGAAATGCTCACTATGGCACAGGCCTGCAAACGCATATTTACAAGAGAATATGCACCTGGCCCCTGAGCTGCCACCTTTGCAAACTTCTAAACGTTGCAAGCAGGCTAAGTGTCACTCTCAGAGATAGAAGCCTGGCTGCATAAATGGATTATCCCCTCAGAAATGTGATTGCAGAGCACCAAAATTAACTGCTTGCTCGGAGAGTTCTCCCAATTAAGTTTAAATTCACACGTCATGGATTTAGAACACCTGGAAGAAACTGAGTGGTGTCCTGGAAAGGCTGCGACCAAGAGAAATTGTCATTCTCTCAAAATGAGCTTCTTCTCTGGTCTTCGGCACCATTAAAATCTGGGTTCTGGAATGGCTTTTTTTTCTTTGGTTGGTTAGTTTTTGGGGTTTTGTTTGTTTTTTTCTGGAGAACTGTTTTTAGAAGTGAGGTTTGGCTTGTTACTTTAATTTGAAGAGTATGATGAGTTTTGAGGTTTATTAATTTTTTTGAACTATTTAAAAAGAGAGGCCCTACACATTGCAGTGGAACTAATACAACTTCTCAGACCATTAAAAAGAATTTGAGGAGCGCCTGGGTGGTTCAGTCTGTTGGGCATCTGACTCCAACTCAGGTCATGATCTTACGGTTCGAGGGTTCGGGCACCGTGTTGGGCTCTGTGCTGATAGTTCAGAGCCTGGAGCCTGCTTCAGATTCTGTGTCTCCCTCTCTCTCTCTCTGTATCTCCATTCCTTGGGCTCTCTCTCAAAAATAAATAAATAGACATTAAAAAATAAAATTAAAAAATAAAAAGCATGAAAAAAAAAAGAATTTGACTTATTTCAGAGAATGGGGCAAGCTCCAGCTGCTGATAGAAAGCAGCTTTGCTCAAGCATGAAGAATCATTCTAGCTCAGACCGAACAAAAGAAGTTGGAAGGATGCCCTTCCATTTCTTCAAATTTTGATTAAAAGGGTAAGAATAACTTGATTTCTTGGTATGAAAGTGTCTCATGTGTTAAGACTTTAATTTCTTTCTGCAAAGATCACAAGAGTGTGTATTCAAATGTAAGCATCTTGGAAAATCTCAAAGGCATGTAATTCACTGCAGTCTCTAATCAATTACTTTATGTGGTTGGGAATATTACTGGGTAAGAAACAGAATAGAAAGTGAACTTGAGCTTTGGGGACTGAGTGGCCTTGCAATAGGTTTAATTAATACACGATTTTGATCCATTTTAGAACTTTGGAAGCAAACATTATATGCCTACACTTGATCCCAAGAAAGTACTCAAAAGACAAGTGGTTAGTATGTGAGTGTGGCATCTTGAAAAATCAGAGACTAGGGGCACCTGGGTGGTTCAGTCAGTCGAATGTCTGACTTCAGCTCAAGCAGTGATCTCATGGTTCATGAGTTTGAACCCCAAGTAGGGCTCTGTGCTGACAGCTCAGAGCCTGGAGCCTGCTTCTGATTCTGTGATTCTTTCTCTCTCTATCCCTCCCTTGCTTGCGTGCTCTCTCTCTCAAAAATAAACATTTAAAAATTAAAAAAAAGAAAAACGAGAGACTATCCAAACCCACTGCTAATCACTTCTCTTGAGAGACAAGGACCAAACCTCCCTTTTGTTTAACCTCATGTGTTTATGGGAGTAAAAAGTGGGGCAATGCTTTTCTCCACTCCTGAGTTCTATAAGGAGAGAATTTCCTTGAATTTCTCACCTGTTCCACTAACTCCTCCCCTTCATTATGCCACATAGAAAAGGAATAACAGCCATACTACCTATGTTCAAATCCTGCCAGAACCTCTTAGTAACTGCGTGATGTCAGATAAATTTATTAACCTCCCTGTGCCCCCCCCCATTTCTCATTTTTACAATGTGGACATTAATTAATTCAATTTTCTCAAGTTACTGTATGGATTGAACAAATACTATATTTAAAGTGGTTACAATGTCTGTCTTTACAAAGTGCTATTTTTATTATTACTATGATTTGTCATTTTTGCCTTCAACTTTCTCCAAATGATACTTGTTCAAATTTTGGAGATTGCTCTGCTTGTATAAAATTATTGAAATAAAATAGAGACTAATTTTTTCTCATTGTTTATATGTGAACCAAACTGACTCCATGACAGGCTTTAAGTTTCCCCTCTGTCCTTGAAGGCCTAAGTTTCAGTTTCCCAGAATAATTAGACAATAGCAGGAAAAGGGCACATATTGCTCAACAAGCGACCACCCTCGCAGCACCCAATCAGAAGCGGCCAGCTAACATGCTTAACATTCCTAAGGACAGGCCTGGAGATGGAAACTATAGACAGTTACCTGTTGTTTAATACTAGATTAACCAGTTACTCACCCCACGTGGGGGTCCTTGGCCCACCCTGTAATTGGTTATTTTCAAAGAAACACTAAAAGTCATGAATGGGTCCCGCCAAAAGTAACGAACACTCTGGACAATGTATATGATTAAAGTTGTTGCCAATGTTGTTATACAACAATGATGGGATCACTGTCCCTGTGTCACTATTTCCTGTAACGCCCCCTCCCCAAACCCCATAAAAACCCTGCTCAGCCCTTGTTGGGGCTCTCAGCACGGATCCACTACGTTGGTGAAATCTGAGAGACAGAGTTTAAGCCTGTAATAAAAAGCCCTTTGCTTTTGCATGCGTGACTCGGTCTCCCCGGTGGTCTCTAGTGTTTGGGGATGTTGAGATCTGGGCACAACATATGTATCAATTTTTCTTAAACCATGATTCAGTATGTCCCTTTGTTCATTGTTTGAATAGGAGAATGAGCAACCTATAAATTGTTCTAGAGCATTTGTGAGGAGGGGATTCTGGGAATATTGAGGCTTTAATGTAACTATTCTTCCCTTTATGAATATTTGGAAGAAGATTCTCAATTTGGGGGTATAAGAGCAGGTACGAAATAGCCAAGGGATTGGTGTGTGAGGTGGAGTGAGAGGATTAAGGAACTCTAAAAGGATTTATAGATAATATTAAAGACCTACTTCGGATTAGTTGTCATGCACAGAAAATGATGGAGGCTCAGGAGAGGTCCAAACTCTGCGAAGAATTGCATTTATCCAAGACAGGTGTTTTGACAGGCAAATATGATAGCCTTCACCCCACCGCCAGCAAGATGCCCAGTGCTCTAGTGTTTATGGGAGTAAAAAGTGGGTTTATGGGAGTAAAAAGAGCTTGGTGAGATTCTGATAAAATGCTCTGGTATTTCTTACAAATGTTCCTCATAAGACTACCACACTTTCCTTCCAGGCCCTGTAAATTAACACTAGCAAAAACTACAAGTAAAATATCAAAATACAATGATACCATTACCAAGTCAGGATAATTTCAAGAAAGTTATCCTAAAAGCTATCAATATAGTTCACCACATCAAAGCATTTAAGGATAAAATTAATGTAGCCATGAGATAAACATGTATCTGTTAATCTTTAAGAACTTCTAACAAAATTATAATTAAATTGGAAGAGAACAAAATTACTCAAACATACTAAAGGCTTCATCAACATTAATTATTACCATAGATAAAGACACCAAGACTATTTCACTTAAATCCAAGAATCATGCAGGCGTACAAACCATCACTATTAATATTCAGCATTGCCTCAAAGTTTCTAGCAAATGCAATCATGCAATGAAATAATATGTATAAAATATAAGTAATACTTATAAAATATAAAATAAGTAATATCACTTATGGGTGAGTTGATTTTTAAAATAGAAAAAACAGACTACCCTTGTTAGAAATTAACTGATAGAAAAAATAAGACATAAAGTTCCTGCACATTTGATAAACAAACATCATCAATTCAATAATTTTTCTAATTTAGCAGTGAACATTTAGGAAAGGGAAGAAGAGAAAACATTTTTCATTCATATTACCTACAAAAATTATAAAATGCACGTGATTGAATTTAATAGTAAAGGCACAGGATCTACATGTATAATATCTTATTGAAAAACATAAAACACAATGAACCAATTATAACTCTATCATAGTCTTGAACAGGAAGCCCAACACCATTAATATGCTAGTTGTTCCAAAATTAATTAGTAAATGTTAATATCATTCTCATAGACTCCCAACAGAGCTGAACTTCTGGGAAAGAAAAGGAGTTTGAGAGGAGTTGAAAACAAATTAGGACCTTATATTTCATATGAAAAAATAAATGCTTAAGAATCACTGAGGGAAATCTTAGTGAACAAAAGAATAGTGAACAAAAACTTTCTTATCAGACATCACAACACATTATAAAATCTCTGTAAAATATTCTTGGCATTGAAATGGAAAGTAAAGCAGTGAAAATGAACCAGGGATCCTGGTATATATGAGAATTTAGCACATGGAAATAATTTTTAAAATGCTACAATCAACGTTGCCATGTTTATGATTGTCATGATCATCATTAAATAATCCCAGATATCATTATCATCACCATAACCTCCTGGTACATAGTTCCCAGCACTGAGGGACTTCAAATCAATATTGTTTGAACAGAACTGATAACAATAGTGAGACATCAAAGAATAACTGCGTTATATATATGTGTGTGTATATATATATATTTTTTTTAGTTTTTTAATGTTTATTTCTGAGAGAGAGAGAAAGTGAGCAGGAGAGGGGCAGAGAGAGAGAGGGAGACACATCAGCATAGATACCTGACTCAGGGCTTGAACTTACATACCTTGAGATCATGACCTGAGACAAAGTCGGATGCTCAACTGACTGGGCCATCCAAGTGCCCCCTACTGTATTGTATTTTTAAGGATCTGGAGGAGGTGCCTGGGTGGTTTAGTCAGGTAAGCATCTGACTGTTGATTTCAGTTCAGGTCATGATCTCATAGTTCATAAGTTCAAGTTCCAAGTCAGACTCTCAGCTGACAGCTAGGAACCTGCTTGGGATTCTGTCTTCTCTCTCTGCCCTTCTCCCTCTTGCTCTCTATCTCTCTTTCAAAGTAAATAAAAATAAACTTAAAAAAAGATTCTGGAGAACTTCAGAGAGGTTTTTGACAAGTAGTGATATATTGTAAATAAGTGAGATAACCCGTGTGAATTCTCTTTCACAGATGATAAAGTACTTATGTAAGTGTTATTTTTGACATTAACATTACTTTATATCCTGTAAGATCAGAACAATAGAAAACAGTGATTTACAGTACATATGACACACACATGTTGGTCAAGTGCTAAATCACTTTTCTGTCTGTAGAATAAAAACAAGACAATCTTACATGTCTACATGATCAGCCAAGCTTTTATGGGCTGGTGGTCAGAGAGAGAGCATGATTAACATCCTTAAGAAGGCCAAATCTCATCTGGTAAAGATCTAAGTTTACCGAGCTCCTACAAGAAAAATCCTGAGCTGAGGTTTACATTTATATATTTGACTTCAAAGAATGTATAAGCTCACACCAGGTGAACCTATAACCTGAAAGATTTGCTTTGGTTTCTTAATACTATCTCATCCCTTATGCATTTCTTCAGAGGTAGCCAAAGAAAATATCTGTTTTATGTCTGATGAGAATTTATGTAAACCCTGGGACATCGTTTACAGGTAGTATTGAGGTCTTTCTTTGAGTTTTAATGGCTCAATGTGTTAAAAACATATTATAGTCTGATTTACTTAGGATGCTGTTTTACTCCTTCAAAAGTCAGGGCATCAGCGACATTATTTTATGTTTTAAGAGATAGGATTCATTAGAGTAGTGGGGAGTGGAAAGTGAAAAAGAAATTTACTAGCTGGTCTCTAAGTGTCTTTAAAGTTTGTAAATTCTATGTGCACTTAACATAGCAGACTTTTGGGTGTAACAAGAGCTTTACTTTCCTGCTTTACTTCTTCTCAATTATGTGCAAACTCCTAATAGATAAATCATTCTGAAATCTGCACTTCATCCTATAGGGCTACACCACGCTGCCATTAAGAATGGTGTGTTAGTCACCTCTCAATAGAAGAAGGGCTCCATGTTTGTAGTTGAGAATACAGATCATATAAGGAAAAATTTAAACATCTTTTTATTACAAACTATCACCCAGACATAAGCTACATATTTAGAAAACCCACTTTATTCTTTTATTCTGTACTTCTGATTCAGATTGGATCTAATATAAAATTTCAAGAAAAGTTGAAATATTAGTGCTTTATGTGTCAGATACATAGCTGTTTACACATGTGTTGTTTCCTTTAATGTGTGCTAGTTTCCTGTCATTTAAACATCATCACCCCGTTTACCTGTGATAAAACATAGAAACAGAGGGTTTTACATAAAGGTTCACAGAAATTATCAACAATAAAGTATGTATGGTTTTCACCTTCATAAAAATAGGTTTACAGTCTGCTGAAACATCTTTGAAAAAGGTAGTTCTCTCTTGATACTCTCTTCTTGAACTTTACAAATAAACAACCATGGGGGTGCGGGGTCCAACATGGAAACAAAGGAAGATCCTGAAATCACTTTCTTGTAAGAACACACCAAGTTTACAGTTACTTATGAAATAATTCCCACTGAAAAGGAACTGAAACCTAGCTGAATAGCTCCTTCCACAACCAGGGATAAAAAGACCGCAGAGATATGGGTTTGCCTAAAACCCAAAACAGCACATGGACACACAGTAAGGAGAAATCTCATAGGTCCAAAGCTTCTGTCCAAGAAGCAAAGGGCTTACACCCCACATCAGGCACCCCACCTTTTAGACTTGCACCAGAGATACAAGTATGGCTTTGGAAACCAATAGGCTTATACCCACAGGGTCTGAGGGGCTGTGGGAGTCTAAGATACTCCTGTTGAGGGACTTGTGCATGGACTCACCTGTCCTTGGAGTCAGTGCAATAGTTTGAGAAGTGACTGGATTATAAGTGGAAAAGATACTTTTGCTGATTTGGAAGTATCTGCTGGAGGGGTGGGACCAGTGTAACTTTCAGGATGAGAGTGCTGGTGAGTACCGTTCTTGCACTCTTCCCCTACCTTGCCAGTGCTGGACACAGTCTTGATAAGGTTGCAGGCATGCTTGGCCCCAGTGCTCTCCTCCTGCTCTGCTAAAGCAGTAGGTGCCCCCTACCCTATTACTCTTCTTCCACCTTACTAAAGCCTCAGATATGCCCCACCATCAACATTTTCCCTAAGCCTTGCTAAAACCAGTGGGAAAATACGGTCCACGTAGGGGATGCTTCTTGAATGCCTGGTTTTAGTGGCTAGAGAGGCTTGTGTTTCTGGGCCCAATGGGACTGTAACAACGAAAAACAGTTCAGGACAGGCTATCATACCCAGCACATTGCACAAACAGCAGTCTGCCCATGAAAAAGGTCCATTTACTTTTTCTGAGCTTCAACTTAAAGAAATAAGCTTCAAGTATGCCAAACATCTAGAGGTTGCAAAGCCACTCTAAGGAATATAGACAATGAGACACCCTCTTTGTGCCCTCCCTTGGCCTCACAAAAGTGAGCCCGACCTCCCAGAAAGGAGCTTATTCATTCATCTGAAGACCCAATTCTTACAACTGGGTGCAAATCTCTAGGTCTGAGCATCAGCAGAGTCTATGATTGCAATCTCAAAGGACTGTATGTATTTACGTATGCTAAAGGCAGCTGCCTAACGATGGGGATTCCAGTTACCCTGGATCTAGGTGCTGACTGAGATTCCTCCCTTGGGAACACACAAACCTTGGCATCCCTCAACAATTAAGACCTACGGATAATAAATCAAACTACCTTGACAATCACAATCAAAACTAGGGAAATATTGAAAGATATTTCATCTCCTACACAAGTCTTCTCCTTCTACTCTAGGAGGGGTAGTTGTTTCACATAATACATAGAAGCAAATACAGAGAGTCAAATAAAATAAAGAAATAAAGAATTGGATATGTTGCAAATGAGAGAATAAGATAAAACATCAGAAAAAGACTTAAATGAAATGGAGGTAACTAATCTTCCTGATAAAAAGTTCAAAGTAACACTCATAAAGATTCTCACAAACTCCAGAGAAACTCATAGGATGAACACTGTAAGAACTTCAATTAAGAGATAGAACATATAAGACAGTACCAATCAGAAGTATGAAGAATATGATAAGTAAACTAAAAATTATATTGGACAGATTAGAAAAGACTTGCTGAAATAGATTGATCAGCAAACTCAATGACAAGGCAGTGGAATTCACCCGAACAGAATAACAAAAAGAAAATCAAATTTTAAAAAAGTGAAGATAGCATAAGAGACTTATGGAGCAACATCAAGTGGAACAATATTCATATTGTAAGGGGTCCAGAGGGAAATGAAATAGAGAAAGAAGCAGAAAACTTATTTAAAGAAATAATGGTTGAAAACTTCCCTAAGCTGGAAAAGGAAACAGACATTCAGGTCCAGGAGTCAGAGAGTTCCCAATAAGGTAAACCCAAAGTGATCCACATCAAGACATTATAATAAAGATAAAGATAAAAAGAGTATCTTAAAAATAGCAAGAGAAAAACAATTTGTTATATATAAGGGAACTCATATGAGATTATCAACTGATTTTTCAGCAGAAACTTTGCAGGCCGGAAGGGAATGGTATGATAGATTCAATATGCTGAAAGGAAAAAAACTTCCAGCAAAGAATACCTGGCCAGGCTGTCACTCAGAATTGAAGGAAAGATAAAGAGTTTCCCAAATAAGCAAAAGTTATAGGCCTTGTAGGAAATGTTAAAAGTAATTTTTTAAGCAGAAAAAAAGGCACTAACTGAAAACAAGAAAATATATGAAAGTAAAATCTCACTGGTAAAAGCAAATATATAGCGAAGGTAATGGATCAACCACTTATAAAGCTAGAATTAAAGTTAAAACACAACAGTAGTAAAGTTAATTATAACTACAATAATTATTTAGGGATACTCAAAATAAAAAGATGTAAAAAATAACATCAAAAACTACCAAAAAAATATAAAAGACTTAAGGGAGAAATTGATAGCAATTCAGTGGTAGCTACTTTAATACCTCACTTAAATCACTGAATAGATTATCCAGACAAAAACTTAATAAGTAAACCATTCACCTTAAGCAATACATTAAACCAAAAGGACTTTATAGATATTTACAGAACATTCAATATAGAAGCAGCATAATATACGTTCTTCTCAACTATACATAGAATATTCTCCAGGATAGATAAATATGAGGCCACAAAACAATTCTTAATAAATGTAAGGAGGCCATAATTATATCAAACATCTTTTCTAACCACAATCATATACAAATATGTGGAGATTAAACTACATGCTACTAAACAAATAATGGCTCAATGAAGAAATCAAAAAGAAGGGAAGATAATGAAAGAAAGAAAGAAAGAAAGGAAGGAAGGAAGGAAGGAAGGAAGGAAGGAAGGAAGGAAGGAAGGAAAGAAAGAAGAGAGGTATCCAAATTAGAAAAAAAATAAGTAAAAAGCAATGATAAGTAAGTGGGACAACATCAAACTAAAAATCTTCTGCAGAGCAAAGGAAACCATAAACAAAGTGAAAAGGCAATGTATTTTTTTTATTTTCTTTTTTTTTAATTTAACAAATGCAATTATTTTCCATCATTTACAATACAGTAGGTACAATGACACTCCAAACAGAAAAGCAAAGTAAAAAATCAAAACCCCAACTTCTATTTCATGTAATTAGACGTATACAGAAATTAGAAGGTTAAGTACCAACTAGTTAATCACCTAATTTCACAGCTATCTGAAGTGGCAATCGTTATATAGCAGCTTATCTATGATACATTCAAGATACATGATACAATTTATTACTTGCCCATAAGCTAAATCACAGCCTGCTTAATACCTTTCCTTAAATTCCACCTCTATACTACAATATACTTGAGATCCATGCAAAAAAAGTAGCTACCTTTTATCTAGGAAATGGATGATTAAGTCTTTGGTGTTGTAAAAGCAACTTCATTTAAACATAACCACCCCACCACCAAAAAAAAGAAGAGAAACAAACAAACAAACAAAAGTAAAGAAAATAATAAAGGAAAAACCCAAGACACACTTCCTAGGGGGAAAAAAACAGCATGTAATTTCTGTCCCTGACGGAATGTATTAAATAAGCAAACACCACCAACAAGCAAAACAAGTACTACAATGTATAAATATTAAAAAAAAAAAAGAAAACCCTCTCACATGCATAAATGAAAGATTGCACACAAAGAACTCACATCTTTTCAAGCTTCAATAGTAAATATTCTGCTACTATGTATTAAATACTGCCTGGTTTGCCCAAGCTAAGATGAAACCACATCATGAATCAATAAGCATTTTGCCTTTTCTTTCATTATCTACTCAAAGTCATGCCTACTGCACCTCTAAATTGCAAATCATATATCCAATGAGGAGTTAATATCCAAAATATATAATGAACTCCAACAACTCAATAGCAAAATAAATAAATAAACAAATAAATTTAAACAATGAGCAGAGGGTCTAAATGGACATTTTTCCAAAAGAGACATACAGACGATTAACAGACAATGAAAAGATTTTCAACATGGCTAATTATCAGGGAAATTTAAGTGAAAACAACAATGAGGTATCACCTCACACTTGTTAGAATGGCTATTACCAAAAGAGGAAAAATAGCAAATGTTGAGAAGGATGCAAAGAGAAAGGAAATCCTCTATACTATTGGTGGGAATGAAATTGGTGAAGCTACAGTGAGAAACAGTATGGAGATTCGTCAAAAGATGAAAAATAGATTTACTATACTATCTAGCTGCTCCACTTGTGTATTTGAAGAATACAAAAAACACTAATTTGAAAAGATACATGTACTTTTGTTCATTGCATCATTATTTATATTTTTTATGTTTATTTATTATTGAGACAGAGAGAAACAGAGCATGAATGGGGGAGTGGCAGGGGAAGTGGGAGACATAGACTCTGAAGCAGGATTTGAGCCAAAGTCAAATGCTTAACCAACTGAGTCACCCAGGCACCCTTTTTGCATCATTATTTATAAAAGCCAAAATATGAAAATAATCTTAAGTGTCTATCAGATGAAAGGATAAAGAAAATGTGGGCTGTGTGTGTGTGTGTGTGTGTGTGTGTACACATGAAATTTTGCCATTATGGATGGATCTTGAGAGTATTATGCTAAATGAAATAACTAAGACAGAGAAGGATAAATACCATATAATTGAACTTATATTTGAAATCTAAAAAATAAAACTAACAAAAAACCTCATAGATATAGAGAACTGATTGGTGGTTATCAAAGGGAAAAGCAGGGGGGTTGGATAAAAAGGATGTAGGGTAATCATATGGTGATGGATGGTAACTAGATTTACTGTGGTGATTACTTAGTAGTGTATACATATATCAAATTACTATGTTGAATACATAAAACTAATATAATGCTATACACCAATTTGGCCTAAAAAAGAATAAATCATCATACATTCATGTGCTACAGATAATCCTGCTGTGGGAGAACTGTGCAGATGTACAATATTTAGTCAGTACAATGTTTATTTGGTATAGGAACTCATTAGCAATGTCTCTGAATATCAGCTTAAGAAAAATGATTTGAATATAGCAAAAATGAAAAGATTTCTATAAATTTTATTTTCTTGACAAGAGAAGAAAAATGATTCCTTTTGTAAATCTTTATATTTTGTTGCTTTTACCATCATCATCATCATCATCATCACCATCAATAAGAGTAGTTCTGATTATTAAAATACAGTTGCAAGTGACAGAAACATATCAGAAATCTATGCAAACAGTGATAAAAAAATAAATACTTGGTTTATATAACTGAAAAGTTCAAGAATAAGTTTCAAATAAAGCTGAATCCAGAGATTCAAAGTCTGTTAGCAAGGTCTTGAAATGGTCTCTCCATCTCTCAGTTCTGCTTTCTTTTTGGCCTCATTCTATGTTTGATTCTGGCCCTGTGGTAGCAAAGTTGTCTCCTGGAAACTTGAGGCTTAAGTGGTTCCCAGCACTTCCGTTTTAGAAGAACTTTTCTTACCACATATCCATGCCAATCTTTATAATATGTTCTACTTGACCTTGAAGCATGTGCCACACAAGGGTTGCTCAGATAAGGGCATCCGGGATCTCATGCCCATTTCTGTAGAAAGCCATCAGGGCTGTTCTTGCAAATAAAAGAAAGGAAAAAGATCTTGAACAGATAAAGCAATGTTATGAAAAATTACAAAAGATGTAATATATTTGAGAAAAATGTATAAAGTATATGCTCTAATTTTATAATGTAACTTTCAGAATAACAGGCATAAGACTAAATTCCATAGCTTTTAATTTTCTCATCCAAATACCTACACTATATTTTGCTTCCATGTGTAAATATATTTTAGACCTAACAATGCAAGACATAATGGGTAAATCTGGTGAACCATGTGTTGGGAAGGAGGGAGGAGGAGTTGGGAGACAAAGGTCTATGTAGTTAGTCACCAGTGAAAATATTTTTAAGTTGGTGGTCTATTATAGAAGGTTGAATTCAGAATTGAAACACCCACACAGTTTCATTTCAGAAGTATGCAAGGAAATAAATATGAATCTAGAGAATCATACTAGGCTATCCAGGAAAAAAAAACCATATTGAAAAATGCAATAGAGTTTAGTGAAATGGTAGGAGTTTAGTGAGAGAAATTATGTGTCAATGCAAGTCATATCGAAGGATCTGATATCAAGAGAGATGGGAAGTGAAAGTTGGAAAGCTCTCAAAAAGAATAAAAAAGAAAACAAAATCTTATTTAGTATTCATAAAAAGAATGAGGAAAAACATCCTGAACAATTATCAGTTATGCAATGCTTAAATGTCATTGTTAAAATAAGTTTCTTGCCATTAAAATGAACACATGAAAGAGCTCTTTTAAAGGCAAATATGATAAGGTTCATCTCCAATATTGTCCTGTTTTCTTCTTAGGGTATTCCTGAAGACAGAATAAAGCTTTTAGTATCCACAAAAAATTATTTATGACCTCTAAAAGTACAATAATCTTTTTCTTAAGTAATTGTTTCAAAGATTTTTATGACATGATGCAAATATAGTAACACTAATAAGGAGAGGCCACGTCACTATTGTATACAATTTTTGTAAGAAACTTCTGTGGCATAAGTGGTATATTAAAATATGTAGTATATGCTTAAAAATGCAAAAATTAGCCACAAATTTTGGAATTTTAGCACATTGCCTAGCATATGTGCCTTGTTTTTCTTGTTTAGGAACAAGTGCCAGAATTCTGATAATATAATTATCGCAAATATTTCAGCACATGATTTTAATGAGCAAGTCCATGGGTCTGGCAGAATTAAATAAACCCTTTATCTCAAGTAATGGAGCTATTAATATTCAGTTTTTTTAATTCAGTTTTTTTGTCTGTTAAAGAGACTGACATTAATTATCATAGTTTTAATGATAGAAAGAGTCTTTATAAGTTTACTTTTAATTGGTCTCAGGTCAACAGCTTTATAATTTACAAAGTCCTCCACATACAAACTGAAAATAATATGGACTATTTACATCCTTGATATAAAGAATAACGTGTCTCAATTTTCCTACTTGTCTTCAACTAGATTTATCAATTCCTTCACAAAGATTTATTTAAAAACTACTACATTCTCAGTACATATACCTACAAATATTATTTTAATACAACACACTAGGGAACTTGCAGGGCAGATTTAAAAGGGAGGATATTTCAGACTAATTTACTTTACTCTTCTCTGTCTTCTAAGTGACAAGAATCCTTTATAATAGACAATATCTCCTCAAACATCTTTATTTCCTTATCTATGGGTAGAACAATTGGTGGCACTCTGAATTTTCCTTCGACTCAGAGAATTTTGTTAGCTTTCTATTACCATGAAAATCAAATATCTATAATCATTTGCTTGAGTTGTAAACTTTTACCTTTCTTCAATTAGCTCTGAAGGAGTATCTTAATACACACTCAAATTTTGATATGTGTGTGCTAGACACAAACGTATTTGATACTTGTTTCCAAGATTTGGCATTATATGGTCCCTTGGGAACATTTATAGTGCAAGTCTTAGTATTGTCTGTAATAAGAAACCAGTATCCCACACAAAAAAAATAATAATCAGAAAATAATATGGAATTCCAAAAGAGAAATGTCAATACATCTTCTTTTCTACCTTTATTCACCTTCACCCTGTCTGTTATGATAACTGGAGGAGGGATAAGACAGGGAGGTAATATAGAGGATATTTTCTCTGCACATGAGCACAGCCTATATAATTCCTAGAAGCTGGGTTTGGGGTATGCAATTTTCAGTCTCCAAATGACAATAGCCATTCAGATATCTATCTTCTTCACATTAACTCAGACCACACCGGTATCACAACTCTTCAAGTGAATTGCTTCCTGGAAATAATAGTGCCTGTAGTAAAATTAAGTGCAGAAGTTGCTATGGAGTAACTGATTCTTTAGGAATTAGAAAAAGTTTAAAAGAGGAAGTACCATATTGTTTGGTGGTGAGAAGTTTCCCAAGAAGAAACAGTATGGAGTCATATTTTAGATCCGAAGAGCTCATTTACTAAGTGCATTAAACATACACTAAAGCTGGGGCATCTGGGTAGCTTGGTTGGGTGTCCAATTCTTCCTTTTGGCTCACGTCATCATCTCATGGTTTGTGAGGCCGAGCCCTGCCTTGAGCTCTGGAGCCTGCTTGGGATTCTCTCTCTCCCTCTCTCTCTCTCTGCTCCTTTTCCTCATGGTGGGATCACTCACTCTCTCTCTCTCTCTCTCTCTCTAAAAAAATAAATAAATAAACATTAAAAGAAATACATTAAAGCCAAATGAAACTTAACAAATTTCAAGATGAACAAATTATCTTCTTATCTTCATTTTCCCCCATGAATGCAAACTGAAACCTCAATTTCAATAAACTTCTTTATCAACATTCCAACAGAAACTAAGAAAGGTTTGGATAGTTTCATGCAGTACATTACAATTATTAGAAAAAAATGATAATTTCAAGAGAGTAGTACAATAATTTGGTAGTCAGGTATAGCTTCTTATGCTCAGAAAAGAAGATTCTCTTTCTCAGGGTTTCTAAATAAAGATTAAAGGAAATGTGAATCTTTTTTTCCACTTATTTACTGAAGAACTGTGTTTACAATTCACATGTATCCATTCTCTGGTAATTAATATCCTGTTGCTTTCTATACAGTCCTGGAGCCTAGGACTTCATTTACCTGACCTTATTTATTCTGCACTCACAGTTGTATCTAAGTTCCTGCTCTGAATCACATACCTACTTGACATAAAAGCCACCACATTTTACTTACCTGTTGAGAGTCTTACCATTGTATTGTTTCACCTTTGCAACACTCCTGTGGTGGTTCTTCACTTTAGGGATGAGCTTTTTCCGTGGATCACTGTTAACTTGGACAATAATCCAGAGAGAGGAAGCCCATAGAATTCATCTATTATCCTCCATGGACTATAACTAATGGCTGTCTATAGATAACCTTCTTCTGTAAAATCAACTATTTTTTTTACCTTATTATAGTATTATTAAAATGATTCAAATGTAATATTATAGTGACCTATTAAGGCATTTTGGATCAAACTATACACAGGAAGGCAAAACATATGAGTATAAATTACTACAATAATCTGTGGCTTATTTGTCTCTTGTGTTTCCTCTGCTGCAATTCTCATTCCCTTCATGATAAGAGAATGTGTGATCATAAATCTGTGTTGTCTGTAGTGTCAGAGCAAGATGACACAGGGGGAAGAATCAAGTCCCTGCCCTACTGGAGCCGACAAAGACAATAGCATCAATCTGACCCTTGTAGAACCTCGTTCCCCAGGCCTCACTTCTCTCATCTCTCATGGAGAGTGTGAGTAGGTCCACCTATCATGTTTTTGCCCACTAAAGTGGCATGTGTTTTCAGAACATCTTGTTTTCCTTTTATTCATATTTTGACTTGGCATTTATAGCAGTTGGGTTAAAAAAAAAAAAGCCACAGTCTGATTTGCCTGCAACAGACAGCCTAATTAAATTGGAGGGGAGGGACAGATGCACAAAGCTGCTGAACTGCTCATAATACAAAACATGGCAGCTTCAGTTTGGAAAAATCTAGCAAGATGGTGCCAACAATTTCTGCTCACTGAACTAGCTGGAGTATGTAATTATGTTAAGTTCTCTTATTTTAATTCCAATTTCGCATATATCACTGATGCATTTGGAAAGAGCTTAGAAGGCCATTATTTGGGCTGTGATAAAAGAGTGATATACACATGATTCACAAATGCTGTAATTTTTTCTGACTCAGATGTTTCAATATTAAAAGTGTTATTTTTACAAAATAAGCATTTATGCATAGGGTTTTTCATCATTTGTAATTTTTCCCTATATGATGCAAATCAGCATCAGTTCTCTGATATCTAAGAACTACGTGCAATCAAGAGTTCTAACTTCTGTTTGTAATATTGAAAACCTGAAGCAAACCTTTGTGAACATGAATTCTTGGGAACAGAAGCACAGGCTGCTTGTATCTCTAGTGGCAAATCCTCTGTCAAGCTGTTTTACAATCTGCACTTCCAGTAAAATATTATTCTTTCAAATTTCTGTGGGCATTCATGTTGTTACTGTCAGACAAAATGCTAACCCCACACTGGTCTATTTGTCTAGTTTATCCCATCCTACCTCAAAAGTTACAAAGTCTATAGGCATCAGCACTTTTCAATGTGAAAATATATTTACATATGTGTAGGCAATAGACATTGTGTTCAAAATTCTCTTTTTTAGAATAATTTACAAGTTTCATGCTCCTACATGAATATAAAAGTTTTAAGAGACAATTGCTATAAACTTGTCACTTAAAAAATTCTTTAAAGAGTTGACAATACAAAGAGCCCTAACTGAAGTAAACGTCAACAAGTACCCAGCCCTTTATAAGAGGGAAAGCATTTATGTCTGTTCTTACCTTAAAAAATAAAACAAGGAGCAACAACATCAAAAGAACAAGAAACTGTGATTCATAATCAAGAGAGGAAACAGTCAATGAAAGCAGATACAGAGATAGCTCAAATTGATTTTAAATTATATATGATAAAAGTCCAAAAAACTCTAGAGAAAACACTGTAGAGTGTGGATGAGGAAAGGGAAATTTTCCAGAAATATGTGGAGGTTAAAAAAAGGGAAAGCTGAATATGATAAATGTATTTCAATAACCTATGTGAGCAAAGGCTTATAACACTTCCATGTTGTTTAACATGCAATATAAAATATATCCCCAATAAAAGGGACAATAGGGCATATTGCCATGATTTATCATTAGCTTTTATTCACATACCAATAAATTTAAAAAACAACCATGTGATGCCTGTTTAAAGGTGACAAGTTTAACATAAGCAATAGCTTCCACCTCTTCCTGAAATATCATTTTTAAAAAGCTATTTTTGAAAGAGGGATAAGCTCAAAGAACAAAGAGAAAAATGCTGGAAGCTGAAACAAGTTGAAAGAGTTGTAATTGCTTAAATAGATCTAAGAAGGCTGAATCCCAGCCCAACAATGAAACCTGAGAATATCTCAGATGGCCCGATGCACACACCGAGAACCAATGACTCTGAAGTGAGCAGTGGCAACTACTCATGGGAGGTGAAAAAATGTGATAGAATAAAATCAAGGTCAGTAGAAAGTTTGTTTGAACCCCTAGATCATCGCCTTTCTTCCTCTGCATAGCAAAGAATCTGCTATCATCACACACACACACACACACACACACACACACATGCACACACACGCATGCAACACAGGTGCACACCCCCACTAGGCAGATGATTGGTGGTTTATTAGCAAGGGAAGAATAATTAAAATATCTTTGATCTAATATGAAGACAGAATATTATACTAAAAACAAGGAAATTCAGGGAAATTTAAATGCCAAATATATTGTCTCACCAGGATCCCAAGACTAAAAGCCCTAATTTATGTCCTATAAGCCAATTGAAAGAGCTTTCCTGGGAATTTAGCCAGCCCAATAGAAAAGTCCTGAAGGTAATAACATCAAGGATTTCTCTAATAAACGGTACTGCTAGATTACCCCATAGGAAACCCATGGTCTTTCCCAAATGCATAGAACCTTCAATCTGTATTTAGTACCCTTTTTAAAATAAGTGTCTACAGTCAAAAATGAATAGACATTTGAGGCACATCTCTATTATGAAAGACAAAAGCCAAGACAAATACATAAACAAGTAACAGAGAAAAGCAATTACTAAGAGAGAAGAAAATCACACACACACACACACACATACACACACACTTAAATAATTTTCAGAAAAATATAAAGAATGAGAATATAGTGAAAAAAAACGGAGACATTCAGAAAACAAAGAAATGAGTTCTTGCAAAATAAATATATAATAATAGAAATGAAAAAGAGTTAATCATCCTCTTCTCTAGTGGGAAGTAAATTGATAATGACAAAAGAGAAAACTCAAAAGTGGCAGATGTATACAGAGGGTACTGAAAAATAAGGGTGGCCTTTGTGAAGTAGCAAGTCTGAGTGGGTTGTGATACCGCTGCAGTGGAACAAGGTGTGTGGAACTCTCTCTTTTGAATTGTATGCACAATCTAGAAAATATGCACCACTGATATGCTAGGGTCATCTGATTTAATCATTTGTTGCAAAACTAGTCTAGTGTTTATGGAAGTTGTATTTATGTGCATGAACGTCTTCCTCAATTTTTGATAAGCACTTGTGTTTCCTGTTGAAAGTTGTCAACTGGCAGGTCAGTCAAATAACCTAATTCTTACCAGTCCCAGTCTCTGGGACTAACAGTAGACCCTCAATCCACATATATTTATGTGACCATAGACTATCAGGAACTGTGACAATGCTACTCAAACTGATTTCAATATCACATTTATCTAGAACATCATAGTTCTTTGAATCCTGTAATTTGGGCTATGGTAGTATAAATTTGTGCTTAAAATCTTTGTCGTGGTTAGGAGTCTGCCTCTTAGACTGCCTGGATTTTCACCTTGGCTCCAGAACTTACTACTTGTATGACATTAAGCAGTTACTCAGCCAAGCTGAACCTAGGTTTATGGATACAGAAAGTGGAATTGATAAAACTACCTATGTTATAGGATTAAATATTAAATGAAATCCATGTAATGAGTTTTTCGCAGTGCTTGGCACTTCATATATTCAAAAGAGATGTTAGCTGTTGTTTTTATTATGTTCTCAGCTCCAAGCCTGACGGTCTATCATTCCCCTGAACTCCTCAGCTTCTTCCATAGCCTAGGCCACGCAGTTGACAACACTACCCAGCAACTGGGAGCTTTGGAGCTTTTATGCAAATGAAACTAGAGGGGCTGTCTGTAGCTTTCCAGACATCTTCAAAACAAGTATGCAAATTGGATTTAAACAGCCAGCTTGGATTACATATGAGGAAATGATTCCAACACTTACAAACACCTTCTGTAAAAATAACAAAAAGGCAAGACCATGATCAAATATAGTGAAAGCAAAATAAAATTCCAAAGGTGTGACTTGACTTTTTATTTAAATATATTTGAGGACTGTATAACATTCACAAAGACACAAAACCTGAAAAGAAAGTAAACATACAAAGAAACTGAGAATAAAATTTCTGTACCAATATGGAAAAAGAGAATGAGAACAGACATAAGATTTTAAGAATAAAGTTTTCTAACTGTACGGACAGCATAAATCCATACAGATAATTAAAACACTTTATAATAATCTATGATGTGGGTACAATTTGATTGTACCTGCATTCTGAGTCTGAAGTTCTCTAAAAAATTCTAAAACATCTATGAGTTTTGCTTCTAATTTCAGTTTATCTTGCTTTACTTAAAATAATCCAGTAAGGACAAGCAACGAGGCACTATATAAAGGAAAAAATGCTAAGGATCTAACAAACACAAATTTAACTTGTGTCAAGGTATCTCAAAGGGTTTTTTGCATCTAGACGCAATTGTAATTCCAGATGATGTACCAGTAAAAGATGCATTATGACATTTTAAGCTTGAACCATAACTCTTTTATTTAATTATTTAAATAACTATGCTCTTATGTAATGATAAAAACATTTATTTGATGAGATAATGAACAATACGTTCTTTTCTACTCCACTCATGGATTAGAATCCAAAAATCAGACTGAGACATAAATGAAAAGGGTACTTAGACTGCCATCTAGTACACATTTTTTTGTATAGCATAATTTCCAAAGCTGTTTGAATAACATCTCTAGCACTGGAACAAATATATGTCTAAGCACTGCTTTTTTTTAATGTATTGAAAATTGTGTATGAGACATCCTTTTCATTCTTTGACCTAAATTCTTTTCCTAAATATTAATTTGCAAATGTTTCAATCTATATGTCAATTTATTGGTATCTTATTCACTTGGCCAAGATATAGAATTTTAATCTACTAAGGATTTTCTTCAAAGGCCGCATTTTAAATATTCTTACTAACCTGTTATTTTCTTTCCCTAGAAAGTATACAAAGAGTTGAGCCAGGTGTCTCTCAGGATTCAGCATACTTTGTAAAAGTATTTACCTTTTTCAAAGAGAAGGCATGTTTTTACTGGCACAAGAATAGTTATGCTAATCATTAAAATTAAGTGGAAATATTTCCATTAACAGTTCTCCTAGACTATGTTCTGCTGTCTATTTGTAGGCCTCCAGCCACTAACAACATAAGCCCATGTCTACTCTAGCTGCAAGAAAGGAGGGAAGATAAACCATCAGGGATTAGTAGACACAAAGACAGCCAAATAGTACATTCGAAATGAGCAAAACAAAGCATGACTTCAAGATTTCTACTGAAAACCTTTATGATTAGCATTAAACCTTAATGAGTAAATGTTCTAATGTGGCATCAGATAAGAATGGGCTACAATCCCAAGAACATTTAAGAATACAGCAGAAACTTCAGGTCTTTCACAGGTCTTCAGAGCTCTTACAGAAAAGGAAGAAATGCTCAACTTTGCTCTAGGATAAAAAGAAAACAACAACAACTTGACTGAACTGTTGACAGGTAATCTTAGGCTATTCAACTCAATTTTATTGCACACATGTTTACTGAGCTTTTTTTATGGACCAGAATAGACTTTGGAGATATAAGGACGAATAAATTATGATATATCTCATGGACAACTTACCATATGTTGATGATATAAATTTCAGTATTTAGAAAACTTTCAAAAGGCTAAATTGTAACAAAGTGAAAAATCTACTCTTGCAGATTTTCTATTGGAGGTTGGATAATGACCTGTCAGTTATACAGCTGGAAAGATTCCTATTCTGAGAGGAAACTTAGATATCTTAGAGGGCATCTTAATGCATTATTCTCTGGTTTTGTTATAAATTGAAATATTTCAATACCAAATAAAAATCAAAGATAATGGAACATTGTATTTTATTAAGAAGCACAATAGTTTTACACATTGGCAAAGCTTTGAATAATCAAGTACCTTAAAATAGTAATGAACCAGGAAATGAACTTAAAGGTTTTTTTCAGTGATCTCTGCATTGTAGAATGTAATGTCAAAATAAATGCCAAAATTGTAACATAGAACTGTAAAATAACTTAAGAATATTTAATCATTTATCGACTTTATCCTTCAATGTGTTAGGTTTCTTTTTAATAATTTTTATCTGATCGTAGAATATATAGTTTGAAAAGACAAGTTCATGATAACGGTCCTATTTTGGCTGCCAAAATGATTCTGTGCAAAGCCCAATTCATTTCTGTAGTGCCACATCAACGACTTTCATTCAGTCATATCTCACCTTATGACTTACTTTAATTTAAAGAGCCTATGAGGCTCTGAATCACAAAAGAAGCAAAGCCAATTGTTTATGCATATTTCAGAATGTAGGAAATTCAGCCAAAGCTCAATTCCAAAAAAAATTTTTTAAAAACACACACAAAAACAATGCTTTAAATGTGTTCATTAGCACACTCACACACAAATGTAAGGGAACAAAGCATTCAATTCAATACATATGAATTGAATCAATTTGTATTATTCAATTCCTCCATAGAATACATTTTAATGCAATTTAGCTTCCTTGTTTTCACATTAGGTGCTCTCTTAAATTGATGTAAACACAATATAGCTACTTTTTTCATCTTTCACTTCATCTGCTCCATGAGGTTCTTTTTCTAGACCACTATCTCATAATAGTCAGAAGACCACTCATGTCAGTTCTCATTGGTCTGTGTTTCCAGTTGTCTGCTATATTAGTTTCCTTGGGCTGCTATTACAAAGTACCAACACTGGATGGTTTAAATAACAGAAATGTATTTTCTCAATTCTAAGGTCCAGGTCTCTAGAGAGTTGGTTCCGAAACCTCTCTCCTTGATCATCTCCCCAGGCCATCTTACTCTGATTTTTTCACATGGTCTTCCATGTGTGTCTATGTTCTAATCTCTTATTATTATTAAGACTCCAGTCATATTGGATTAAGGCCCACTCAGATGACTCATTTTTGACTGGATTACTGGATTTCCTGTAACCCTTAATGCTTTAAGATTTTTCTCACTATCCAATAATGCAACATCTCTAGAAAAATGTACAACTCCAACGGAAAAAGTTATTTATAAAAGGAATGAATATAGATTGCAAGTTTATAAAAGAAAGAGGTTTATGAAAATTAGTAATAATCCTTTATATGTTTCTCAAATCTATACCTTCTCATTTCATATTTTCCAAAGGCTATCCCAAGTCATATCTAAAGTCGTCACTTCCCTTAGCAAAAGTTCTATGTTTGCAAGTCAAATCTTTGACCAAATATGAAACATAAACCAACTTACTTTACTTATTAATTTACACACCTATAGTTAAGCTTGGGTATGTGTGAACTATACTTTTCATTACAAATGTAAATTCAGAAATATTTATTATTTCATCCTTCTGAAAAATGCAAGAGAAGTATTATAAGGACCCTAAATCACTCCCGGTGCACTAGCACTATAGGTCACGAAGGTGAGCAGTAAGGTTTAACCATTCAACAAATTATTTCAGTGTGAAGCCTGCTTACATGCTCTCCTTAGATTTCAGCTTCCCTCTCATGTGTAGGCTTTGAATTTTGACAACTCATGGGTATTAAAAGAAAAAATTTTTAAAAATTTTAAATTTTAAAGATCATCCAATATTTTAATTATTTTTAGCAAAAGGCTTTTTCAAGTAGCCGGTCATTTAATAGAAGTCTAAAATTCTTATTTTCAATATATTTTAATATTATGTTATTGCACATATTATGGTCAATGACATAAATAATTTGGAGGCACAGATAATGTTAAAATACTTGAAGATTCCTATGACTTTAGTATCCTTCATCATGTAAATCCAGAAAAATAAACAGTCAATCAAAATGAGGAATTGATTTGCATAAATTCTTGGACTTTGACAAAAATCTAAGAATATGACATGATTAATTCAGTTCCAATAATTTCCAAATTACTATTATTCAGACTATAGAGCATTTATATTACATAGTGAACTGAATACACATGCATTTATTTTTATTGGATAATATATGCAATTATTGATTAAAGTTATTATAGCCATGACTGCTTGGTTCATCTCATTACCTAAATGTCATCATAAAAATATCCTAAGATAATAGATCTTTGAGCAAGTAAATATTGATGTGGGATGAAATAGATGTCTCATACTGGCAGTTGGATTTTGTCTAAATGT
This sequence comes from Suricata suricatta, assembly GCF_006229205.1. Lineage (NCBI taxonomy): Eukaryota > Metazoa > Chordata > Mammalia > Carnivora > Herpestidae > Suricata > Suricata suricatta. The sequence continues at coordinate 156,954,848 of NC_043700.1, read as the reverse complement.
ATTTCTTTTAGTCAGTATGACTAAGACAAAAGAAATGTTTTAGATAATAATTAACATCTGAAGATTTTGAATGAAATTCCAAATTTGTGGCATATTTCAGAAAATTGTTTATCTTACAACAAAGATCAACTTCCCTAGATGGTGACAGTCAGGGAATGGAGTAATCACTGGTTTGTTTAGGCAAGACAAGCAAGACCTCATTTCACCACACCCTCTGCCACTACCTGTTGTTACGCTTAAACACATTCAGGTCCTTCTTGGCCCCATAAGCATTTATATTTGCCACACTTTATATCAAAGAGGAAAGATGGAAAAGATTCAGAATTTGAGGTGTGGTCTAGGTTTGGATCGAGTTTTTGGCCAAGCTGAGAATGTTGTGAATACATCACTATTAGTCAAAGTATAGACACTTATTTTTTAAGACTATAAATAGCCAGAAAAAATAGAGTGTGTTTTATGGAACTTTGTAATGTTCAAAACATTATGGGAACGCCTGGATGGCTCCGTTGGGTGAGCTTCAACTCTTGATCTCAGCTCAGGTCTTGATCTTAGGGTCATGAGTTCAAGCTCCAATCTAAGCCCCACATTGGGATGAAGCCTAATTAAGAAGCCAACAAACAAAAAGCATTCTGAATCTTTTAGTATTATGTGTATTTTATTAACATCTAAATTTTTGAAATTGGTGGTCAAGGTAGTTAACATAAAGCAACTTACCATTGAGTATAATAGTCATTTAAATAGAAAAAATAATTTCTTTAATTTATGTGTAATGCATATAGCTTAAAATGGTTTAAACAGTTCTTAAAAATCTTTTAAGTTATCCTTTCCCTAAGGGGCTTTTATGAGGTACTTATATAATGGTTCTATAAAAGTATCAGAAGGGAGAATAATAAAATGTATCTTTTGCTGTGGTTAGAATATAGTAATCAGGGGCACCTCGGTGGCTCAGTCAGTTAAGCCTCTGACTTCAGCTCAGGTCATGATCTCATGGTTTGTGGGTTTGAGCCCACGTCGGGCTCTGTGCTGACAGCTCAGAGCCTGAGCCTGCTTCGGATTCTGTGTCTCCCTCTCTCTCTACCCATCTCCTGCTCCTGCTCGGTCTCTCTCTCTCAAAAATAAATAAACAAAAATTTTTAAAAAAAGAATATAGTGATCAAGTCCATAATATTACTAAATCAATTGGACAATATTATGAGTTAAGGTGAAAGCGATATTTCTAAAACATTGATATTCTCAGCCTTCAAAAGAAGACCCATCTTGTATTGTCAATAAAATAAAACTTGGAGAGTGTCTTGATATTCATTTTTTATTAACAAAATTGAATAGAATTATTGTATAACTAAAATTTTAAAGTGTATAATTAAGATTATATATAAGAAACTGGAAACTCAATATAGATTTCTAAAAATAATTAAGGAGAAATATCCCTTTGTACAGATAGTATTGAGGACATGAGAAAAGTTTAATATTTTAATAAAAGAATATCTGAAAATTACATTCTTTATAATCTGGTTAAAATATACCAAAATAACATACATTCAGAGAGCTGAAAAAAATGCATTTCCATCTGTGCTTTATTTTTACACAACTGAAAGGAAGGAAGGAAGGAAGGAAGGAAGCAAGCAAGCAAGCAAGCGGGGAGAAAGGGAGGGAAGGAGGAAAGGAAGGAATAAAAAAACAGAGAAATTATGAGACATAGAATCTCCACAGTAAAAGTGACCTAAGAAGTCATCACACTCAGCCACCTAACCCGTTAATAAATGATGTTTTCTAGAAAATGGTAAGGCCATTCCCAATGAGGTATAACATACAAGTGTTATATAGGTTAATAAATTAGTAAATGCTAACATTAAGCCAAAATCTGCCTTTCTTCTATTTCTGTAGGTCAGCCTTACTTTGACCTTTGTATCTGGAAAAATAGTCATTTTTCAATTGACACTTCATTGTGCAGACATAACTTCCAAAAAAGTGTAGTAATTCTGGTTTGTTTACTTTTGGGTGTAAGTCAACCATGTTGGAAGTATGGCCTTGTACCTTTCAGGCATCCTTTGTCTTCTAGACATGTTAAGATATTAACTCTTGGGGCTCCTGGGTGGCTCAGTCGGTTGAGCATCCGGCTTCAGCTCAGGTCATGATCTCATGGTTCGTGGGTTCGAGCCCCACATCAGGCTCATTGCTGACAGCTAGCTCAGAGCCTGGATCCTGCTTCAGATTCTGTATTTACCCTCTCTCTCTGACCCTCCCCTGCTCGTGCTGTCTCTCTCTCTCTCAAAAATAAATAAAAACATTAGAAAAAAATTTTTTAAAAAAGACATTAACTCTAGCTATGACTCCTATTAACAGGACCCTACTATGGAGAATTCAAATCATTCAACTATTTTTATTTTTTATTTAGATTTTTTTGTGTTGTTGTGGGGGGTTTTTTGGGGGGTTTTTTGTTGTTGGTGGTTTTTTTTTTTTTTTTTTTTTTTTTGCTTTTTGGGTCTTGTTGTTGTTGTTGTTTGTCCACTACCCATCCCTCAAGCTCTGCATAGAATCATTCCATTATTCTCATCAGAGAAAATACAACAAAAAAATTTTTTACAAGTTTTTAAGTGGTTATGACATGGGGTTAATTCAAGTTCTATTAGATTACACTAGCCTGCTAATCAGTGCACTACCCTCTCATGTTTACTAGAAAAAGCAATGTGAACAAAATATTCAAACTCACTAGAAAGTGAGGTTAAATTAAGGTATTATTGTTACTCAAGAGTTTTTCAGGAAGACCTAACTATCAGTCCTTTCCCTACTATACATCTAGATATCTCATCCAAAAAAGACAGATCTTTTTCATGGAAATGTTCACAAATGCAAAAATTCAATAAGTCAGACAGTACTGGAGGAAAAAAATGTCTTTTGAAAAGTCCTGCCTGATATAATGTATGCAAGACTATTGACCAAACATGTTGAACTACTTTGAGAAGAAAAGTACTACCTTGACATTTGGCTATTTGCTCAAGAGACATAACCTATGACTTGGACCCCCAATATTTGCAGTTTCAATTTCCTATGGAAATAGTGATAGACTGAATTCTTTTTTTCAACATTTAAACTCCCAACCCCCACTCAACAGTATGGTAACACCTGCCCAATGTTATAAGATTTCCTAATGAATAATGTGGGAAGAGTATATATCCCTGCCTCATTGATTTTAAGCTTGACCAGGTGGTATACTCTTGACAATGGGATATGTGAGTAGACGTGCTGTTGATCATGTTAAGCAAAAGCCTTAAATTATTCTAGAGTCTGTTTCAGGCTCTCTCGTGTTACCGTCCTATGCTATGAAAATAGCATGCCCTAGATAAGAGTAGATTCTTCAGCCCAGGACCTGAGATTAAAAAACACATTGGTGCCAACTTACCACTGGTCACCAGCCTGGAATACAATCACAGTAGCCTTACAGAATTTATGACACTTCAGCAAGGAATAAATGTTTTTGTGCTATGAGTCCCTAAAATCTGGGAGTTGTTTGTTACATAGTATAATATAGCAAAAGATGATTAATGTGCTAGCCAGTAACTTTGATCATAGTCTCAAATGAGATCTGTTAGTCCCAAAAAGGCAAAGTATTATTTGTATGTAATGTGCCATGGCACACACAGGGATGGGATATCTAGCAATTCTCTGCCACATTTCTTCCTGATACACTGCCAAGCTAGATAAGTCAACCTACGGGTTCACCTTAGGAAAAGATTTTCATGTTAATCATGCTTATCATTTAGTTTATCCTCACAATATGGAAAAGTAAGTTACTCTAGTGTTTTAGCCTCTAACTTCTTCACTAAAGTCTTATTTGTTCCTCGCTGAAATCTTTTTTTTTTTACAACCCTGGGTTTCTAATTAACAAACATTAAGAACTCTTAACACTTGCATTCCAATGTTTTCCAAGCACTTTAAAATATGAATTTCTGTTTAATACTTGAAGCATATATCTATTCTATTTTCAACTATATATTATTGAAAGATGTCACACATGCTACTTATCTGTTGTTCACTCAATGTCCATATTTCTGAAATTCCTGTACTCATAAAATTTGCAAGATACGGAGATCCTTAGAGCAACACTCAACTTCAGTGACCTGTTGTAGATGAGTCACTGAGGTTGAGAGTGGTTAAGCTCACACAATCTGTGAAAGTCAGAACTCAGACTTTGACCTATGATTTGTACTCTTAATCTACTCAATGTTACTAAAACATGCTGTGATTTAAAAGAGTCTGAATAAATAACCTCTAGACTGATTGAATTGAGCATCAATAGGTAAGCAGAATTTGTGAACATTCAGGAAGTTTGTTATTCTTGATTAGTCTTTGACAAAACTTAATTGTCTAAAGGCTTCAGATGCAAAATTGTTTAAAGTCCTAAGAAATTTCCCTGTGGCCCACTCTCCATTTATTATTCTTTAATAATTCCATTCAGTGTTTCCAAACTAGCTTCTGGGTGCATTTGGTGATACCTACATGGCAAGTAGGTATATGACTCAAAAATACAATTCGCATATCAAAAGTCAAATACAGTGTATGCACAGAAAATTCCCAAGAATAGAAATCAACCACCACTTATATCTACCTTTGTGCATAATTTACTCATTGAAATATACAAAGTGCAATCAAGTTAATTAAATAGTTTTTAACTACCTAACATTTATCAGGCACCCTATTATATATATGAGATACCAAGGTGAATGTGGTATGGCATTTGTTTTCAAAAGTGTCCACACTCAAAAATAGACACCCATAAATCCGAAGAGCTAGTGTGGCCCTTTCACTGTGAAGTCATATAATATACATTTTTAATTTATGTGAGTGTAGGCACAAAGACTACAATTCACCTCTTTCCCACATGAAACATATATCTGTGACCATTGCTTCTCTTTTATTTTAAAAATTCTGCTGTTCTTGAGCACTAATCCTGACACCAGTTCTATCAGAGGGTGTGGCATAAGTTGCCAACGGTCTTCTCTTTATATTGCTTTGAAATGCTGAATGTGATTTTCATGCAAAACATTCTTAAATGTTATATTAGCATTCCTCAAATGCCTCCCCTTTCCATCTGTGTTGATAAGCATTCAAATATGTCCACTAAAGACATTTTTACATTATTTTCTCAAATGTGAGCCCATTTTAATTTAGCAGGCAATTACTTTGAGTGAATGGAAGTTAAATACGTGACTTTTTAGAGAATTTAGTCTGGTTAATATTAATTCTCTTTAGCGACTGTAAAGATGAAGGCGCATATGGCATTGCCTGCCTCCCTACCACACACTCCAGCACAGTGATGCCCAGCTTGAACTGCCATCCTCCCAGAGAAGGAGAGCTGAGACACCAATGAAACATTTTGTTCCCTTCATGTAAATTATTTCTTATTTTCTCACAGAGCTTCCTAGAATGGAGGCAGACCATGGGACTGAAGCAATTCATGGCTGCAAATTTAAGGAAATGATAAAAGGCACATTTCAGAATGCCAGATCTGTGATTCATGTCTGTTACTTCTTTTAAGACATGGCCCACAATTCACCTTTCAAAGGAACCTTTCCTTCTATTCCCATCTGTACATAAGGTGACCTTATAGTTTATTGTCTAACTGGAACCCCGTTAAGAGTGAAATGGGGCTATAAATAATAGGGCTGAGACAACAGGCATAAAGTGGGCTGTGCCTTGCTAAACTGGGATGGATGGCCACCCTACCCATGAGGCCAGCACTATCCACTGAAGATTCTACTAGTATTTACTGCAGGTTTTACTTATTTGACATTCAGCATGTGCTACTGGGTGTTACTTATATTATATGTGTGTGTTCTGTGGACTTGATTTGCTTTTTAATATCTTTTGAGAGGAGGAGAGAGCATGGCTTTCACTTGTTTGTTTCTCCAGATCCTAACTCAGACCTTAAACATTGCATGCACTCACTAGATGTGTTTAAGGCAGTGCATGAACAGAATTGATGTTTAATCTATGTTTGCTGTAAGAATCTGTATTAGGGTTCTCGAGGGACACAGAGCCAATGAGTTCTGCTATATTTATGCTTATATATTTATAACATATATTTTATGTATGTATTTACATAATATCTTTTATAGTAAAAATCGTTTATAATAAAGGATTAGTTCCATGACCATGGAGACCGGGAAGTACTAAGATCTATAGTTGGCAAACTAGAGACTCAAGAGAGCCAATATGTGGGTCCAGTCTGAGTCATGAAGACTTGAGAATCAGGAGAGTTAACGGTGTGAGCTCCAGTCTGAAAGCCAACATGCTCAACACCCCAGGAGAGCTGAATTTTCACTTCCAGTCCCAAAGCAGGGGAAGACTGATTATCTCAACATAATCTGTCAGGAATTTCTTTTTATTTGTGGGAAGATCAGCCTTTTTGTTCTACTCTGGCTTTCAACTGATTGGATAGGCCCCCACAATGGGGAGGGCAATCTGCTACTCAGTCTACTGATTCAAATGCTAATCGCATATACAAACACCTTCATAGACACACTCAGAATAGTGTCTGACCAAGTATTTGGGTACTATCACGGTCCAATCAAGTTGACGCATAGAATTAACCATCACAGAATGAATTGCATGATATTTGTAATGAGAGTGACTTCAATTAATATGATCATATTTTTATCTGTACAATATGATTTTTGGCTAAGTATATAACAGTTTGTTTCTACTACAAAATAATAATCTTCACTGCTTCCACAGGATCTCCTCAAAGTGCCTAGATTTTATTAATACTAGTAATGATAACAACTTAGAAACCACAAAGATACAAGGTCAATGGCACTAAGGTCTCTTCTCCTTCAGAGATGAATATACATAAAAGATGACTCACATGGAGTCAATAAGTTATGTCATATCTATAGTACAAACAAAAATACAACACAGTGTGGCAGGAAACTTGACAATTTTCAATCTGGAACTTGGGTTTGAGGAACTTCTATACCATTTCAGAGAGACCTGCATTTGAATCCAGCTCTATGAATTAATGGTTATGTCAATTTTGACTTGCAGACTTTTATTTGTCCTGCCATAAAACATTAACAATAATAAACTGTTGTCTTAGCTGTTAGAATTAAATGAGTTGTGCGACTGGCACACAGAAAGCACTTTTGTAAATTATTATTGTTATAATCATTGTTGCTGCTATTAACACTATTATCATTATATTAACAGCTATGATTTTTGAGCCTTTCTTCTTCCTGTGTTGTCATTAATGTGCAGAATACTAAAGCCAAAGCGTTACTGTTAAGACTAAATGCTATAGCATATGTTGAAATATTTTAGGAGAGGGACACAAATCATGAGAGACTATTGAATACTGAAAATGAACCGAGGGCTGAAGAGGGAGGGAGGGGGGGAAGGAGATGATGGTCATGGAGGGGGGACACTTGTGGGAAGAAGCACTCGGTGTTATATGGATACCAATTTGACAATAAACTATTATTTAAAAAAATAAATAAACAAAATCAGCATCATCTACTCAATGGAGATGAGAACGTTGTGATTAAACACTCTTTGGTGGATTTTTAAAAGTATGTACTTTCTTTTGGAATTAAACAAAAACCTAAACCTTATTTCACATCATTATGACAACTCCTGTGAAACCCTATTAAATATGATGCTGCAGGAGCTAATGGTAGTTGCTATTTAATGGCACTGAGTTCAGTTCCCTTGCAAAGGACACCCTCCAGAAATTATATCCTGAGCAAGGGGAAATACTTGAACTTGCTACCATTTGTAGCTAAATAATAAAGTAAAAATAAATTTGTTAAATGCCAAAAAAATAAAATGAAATAAAATAAAATAAAATATTATATATTATTTATTGGAAGTATTACTGTCATTGCTGTGGAACAGGATGGAAATATACCAGAGGTGGCACGGCTATGTCTGTCAGCTTCAAGTATTTATCATTGAAAAGTGACTGGGCCAATGAATGATTCAAAGAACTGTTCTCTTCTATGTATTTATTTTTCTGTAATATTTTTCCTTCTATTCTTTTGTTAGAATACATAATTGGGTATGAAACAGAAAACACCCAAATCTGAGATTGCAACAGCCAGGGGAATGTGTGTAGAAAACTATTGGAAGCAAACATAAAGTGAGGGAGATGCATTCAGAAGTGACTCTCAGACAGAAAGATTTTCTTTTGGGGTGCCTGGGTGGCTCAGTGGGTGAAGCATCTCTGACTTTAGCTCAGGTCATGATCTAAGTGAATCTGTGAATTCGAGCCCCACATTGGGCTCACTGCTATCAGCGCAGAGCCGGCATCAGATCCTCCATTCCCCTCTCTGCCCCTCCCTTGCCTGCTCGCTCTCTCTCTCTCTCTCTCTCTCTCTCTCTCTCTCTCTCTCAAAAACAAACATTAAAGAAAAAAAGATTTTCTCTTTTGGCCAAAAGCCAGAAAGGTCTATAGGAACCTTACTCTCACCACATAACTTTCAGAAACATCATTCTCTCCCATAATAGAAAGTAAATATGAAAATGCACACACACAAGAACCAACTGCATAAAGAGTATGCTTTAGCTAAAAGGAAATAGAAATAGAAAAGCTACAGATGTAAAGCTGAAATTTCCTCCCTTTAAGATTGAACTTAGAGTAGATTTAGACAAAGAGGATGAGCATGTGAATTAGAATTTCAAGTCCAATATAAGCATGGGATCATTTAAAGGCACACCAGTGGGCAAACCCACACTATCACAAAAGAGAGCAATGTAGGACTAAGAGGTGAAGAAACAAGATCCAAATAGGAGATGAGTGACTAAATATTGAGGGTCCAATTCAGGCAAAATACAAGGTACAATTATAATTGTATATTGATTATAATTCGGTGTGTTAATATTTATACTTAAGGGCACCAGAAAGGATACTTTGGAGGTCATGAGATTGAAAATGGAAATAAAATCTTGTGGATTTTCAAATATACCTTTTCCTAATTCTTTTCCCTGAGTTTCCAGAAACATGGGGTAGTGGGCATTATAGATTGCATTGTAAGTCCATGGATTAGGTGGAATGATATAATTGTGATGTTGGTTGGACATGGCTAGAGATGCATTTCACCCTAGCACAATAGCATGCTAGTTTAAGACTCATCTTTTAAACATTATCATGAAATATTTAGGAACAAAAAGGTATAAGCTATATTACAATCAACATCTACATTCCCATCACCTGGTTTAAGATACATTTCAACTTTTCTCCCTTGAGGCAATTCCTCCCCAGTATGTAACGCTTTTCTTTTCCATTCACGTAGTTTTTACTAAGCATGTCCTCATAAAAAATGAATATTATTTTGCATGCCTGAAACTGTAAACAAGTATCATAGGTATTCTTATGAAATGTTCTTTTTTCCAGATTAATTAACATACAGTGTTATATTGGTTTTAGGTGTATATGATTCAATAACTCATTTCTCAGTGTTCATCATAAGTGTAATTTTAATCTTCCACAACTATTTCACACACACCTTCCACCCAACTCCCCTTTGACCATCAGTCTGTTCCCTGTATATAAGACTCTATTTTTTGTTTGTCTCTCTTTTAAATTTGTCATTGGTTGTGTTTTATAAATTCCACAGATGGGTGAAATCATATGGTATTTATCTTTCTCTGACTAACTTAATTTGCTTAGTTAGTAAAGCAAAATACTGGATCTATCCATGCTGCTGCAAATGGATTCTTTTTATATATTTTATATATAAAATACCACCTCTTCTTTGTCTATTCATCAATCGATGAACACTTGGACTGCTTCCATATCTTGGGTATTGTAAATAACGCTGCTATAAACATGGGAGAGCATGTTTCCCTTTGAATTAGTGTTCTTGTATTCTTTGGGAAAACACCCAATAGTGCCGTGGCTGGATCATAAGATAGTTCTATTTTCAGCTTTTTGAGGAACCTCCATACTGTTTTCCACAGTGTTGCACCAGTTTGCATTCCCAAAAACAATGCATGAGGGTTCCTTTTTCTCCATATTCTCACCAACTTTGATGTTTATTGTGCTATTGATTTTAGGTATTCTGACAGGTGTGATGTGTTATCTCAGTGTAGTTTTGATTGCATTTCCCTAATGATGAGTGATATTGAGCTTCTTTTCATGTGCATGTTGGCCATGTGGATGTCTTCTCTGGAGAAATGTATGTTCGTGTCTTCTGCCCATTTTTAGTTGGATTATTTGGTTTTGGGGTTGTGTTGTATACTTTTTTTATGTATTTTGGATACTAACTCTTTATCAAATATGTCATTTGCAAATACCTTCTCTCATTAAGGTTGCCTTTTACTTTTGTGGACCATTTTCTTTGCAGTGCAAAAATTTTTCATTTTGAGGTAGCCCCAACAGCTTATTTTTGCTTTTCATTCCCTTGCCTCAGAAGAAATGTATAAAAAAATGTTGCGATGGCCAATGTCAGAGAAATTATCGCCTGTGCTCTCTTTTAGGATTTTTATGGTTTCAGGTCTCACAGTTAAATCTTTAACCCATTTTGAGTTTATTTTTGTGTATGGTGTAAGAAAGTGGTCCAGTTTCATCCTTTTGCATGTAACTGTCCAATTTTTACAACATCATTTGTTAAAAAGACTATCTTTCCCCCATTGCATATTCTCACTTCCTTTGTTGAAGATTAATTGACCATATAATTGTTGGTTTATTTCTGAGCTTTCTATTCTGTTCCACTGATTTTTGTATCTATTTTTGTGCCATAAGCATACTGTTTTGATTACTACAACTTTGTAGTATATCTTGAAATATTGGATTCTGATACTTCCAGTTTTATTTTTCTTTTTCAAGGTTGCTTTGGTTATCTGGGGTCCTTTGCAGTTCCATTCAAATTTCAGATTATTTGTTCTAGTTCTGCAAAAAAAAAAAATGTTGTTGGTATTTTGAGAGTAATTGCATTAAATCTGTATATTGCTTTTGGTAGCATAGACATTTTAACAATATATTTGTTCTCCCAATCCTTGAACATGAAATTTTTCTTTGTTTTTTAATTTTATTTTGGGAGTACATAAGAAAGGAGTATATTGACTGATGTCATCTAGTGATTGATTATCATTATTCTTCCTTCCCTTTACACATCATCTTTTTCAGAGTTGCTAGCATTCCTTTTTATTTATTCAGCTTAATTAATTAATCTCAGTGAGTTCTTTACCAAATCATTTAAAGTCAGAAAATCAAGTTTATTCATTTTTTTGTTTGTTTGTTTGTTTTGTTTTGTTCTTAAGTAGTTTATTGTCCAATTGGTTTCCATACAACACCCAGTGCTCTTCCCCACAAGTGCCCTCCTCCATCACCACCACCTCTTTTCCCCCTCCCCCTTCAACCCTCAGTTCATTTTCAGTATTCAATAGTCTCTCAAGTTTTGCGTCCCTCTCTCTCCCCAACTCTCTTTCCCTCTTCCCCTCCCCCTGGTCCTCCATTAGGTTTCTCCTGTTCTCCTGTTAGAAAATCAAGTTTAAAATTATGGTTCTCACATTTGTTTTTGATCTTAGGCAAGCAATTTGGGGAGAAAATATGAAGTACTTCAATAGATATTACAGGATTAAATGATATAAGAATGGTTTAGCAGAGTGAGTATGTTTCATAAAGGTTAGTGATGAGTCATTTTTGTTACACTAATAGATCCTTAATTCAAAGAGAAGAATATGGAGGCCCACCATCCTTCCAGAATATCCTCCTCTCTTTTGTTTTTCATCTTTTCATCTTGTTGTTTTCTTCTTTTCTCTATTCCTTACTTCCTATCACTATGAGAGAAAAGGTAGAGGAAAAAGGAAGAAGACTACAAAAAGACTTTATCTAAGATGGTTCAATCTTTACATTCAATAATGGTGTCAGAGAAAGAAGAAAATGTAGAGAAATATATAGAACAGCTGGGTCAGCAGAAAGTGAGGATGAGAAATTGGATCAACAGAATGATGTGATAGAAGGAAAGAGTAGTGTAATGACAAACCATATTTGCCATAGTATCTGAGGTTGACTCTGCCCTTAGTTGGAAGCCGAATAACCTTAAAAACCACTCCCTGGTCCTATAAACACCACAAGGTGCTTTTACATTCAGTTCTTGGGATTCAGGTAGAGGAAGAAGAACAAAATGCGTTCACTTCTATGAATAACAGTCTGGCAAAAGTTCACTGTGTTCTCTTTGGACAAAGATCATCATCTGGGCATGCAAATATAAGCAAATGCTTTGAGCTATATTTTTGTTATTTTTAGCCATTATAACATAACTACTTGGGTTCAATGTGGAAGAGAAAAATGATACATATCAGGATATTTGTTCAGCTATCAACTAGAAATGAAAACTTTGTCTAACCAAGTCAACTGTCAGGCCTTGGTTTCTTCATGTGCATAATGCAAAATTAGCAACTGTATATTTCCATATTTCTATGATTTTTTCCTAGCAGCAGTCTAGAATTCATCTGTATAAAAAATGCAAACTTTTAAAGGTCTTTGGTCATTCAATCTGTGGCTAGTGACTCACAATATTTAAAAGAGAGCACTGCTTTAATTCTGAATTAGCCAAATGAACAATTACTAACCTTTATTTTGCTTGCTGTAAAGCCTTCTGCAGAATCTTTCTGATAGAATAGAGAGCTTTCATTACCACTCAAATCTACTAATTAAATTCCTTGCACATTTCAATGCTTAGGAAATATATGGGCACATGAAAGTCAACAGATCAATATGATTTTCTGTTTATAATTAGCTAGAAAATATTTTTGGCTTCTATTCCTGTTAGAAATCATAGATTTTAATTATTTCTATTTCTTAATTTTAAAACTATATTCAAACCAACAATTTAAATTTGTCCATTTTATTACTTTTTAAAAAGCAGATTAAACATAGGCCATTATTTATAGAAGGAAGTTCCTATTGTCTCATAGCCATTATTTAAAATATAAACTCATTTTGCAGTTGATGTAGGTATGGTAGAAAATCAAGCAGACAATATTTCGGCTCTGGAGATATTTTCCAGACATAACTTGTAAATACATTCCTGTTATACTTAGCTGTCAAACACATTTCTTCAAAAGTAGAGGGCAGGAAAGAAATTCCGATCCATTGAGAAGTGGCTATTTCATCTTCATTTCTTTTACACTTTGAGCTGTTCTTGCTTCAAGCTTCCCTTGCTGCACACCAGCACTCACTGGAGAAAACGAATGCAATTTCCTGATATATCCTACTCCAAATAATAAACTTAGCATCTAGTCTTCTCTGCATCTTCAAAGCACTTGGTGAACATTAAATAATTAATTCCCACAACACATTTGGGAAGTAGACATACGTTATTATCACCGTAACAAAACCGGAGCCTCCCTGAAATTAAATGCATTGCCAGAGGCTACTATCAAGTTATTATCAGAGCTGGAATGAGGCCCTGCTTGCCATTCTCCTCTCATTTTAAGACCTCACCAGGTCCTTGCCTGTCCTAGTAAGAACCCAAGTCCGCCTTATACATAGTTTCCATGGGATCAACAGAATGTTGCAAATATAATCTGTGTATTTAATAATTTTGGATGTGGCAAATTCAAGTTCTGTAACTGGTAATACTATGAAATAGATTTTTTTTTCTGCCTGTTCTGATAATGACTGAAGAATATGGCCTTTAAACAAGAAAACAGATGATGGCTGTCCAGGAAAGAAATGATGCTATCTTCAACAAATGTGTCAGAAGATCTGAGTTTTAAAATTTGTTCTTAAAATAAGACATATATTTCTGCCATAATAGGTAGAATGGACTTTTGGCAAGACCAATGAATATAGATACTAAGGAAATACTTGGTAAAGTTTAAAAATGAAAGAAGTATCTTTATTAGCATTTGCTGAACACTGAGTCCTTACTAAGAACTGTATGTGGCAAAATATTAATCATAGTTGAAACCTCATGAGCTCAGGCAATAGTCTTATTAATATTCACTTGTAAGTAGTTGCAGTTGTACTTGTTAATAAAATCCCCAAATGAAGTGCAGGTCATTCCTCCCACAATCTCTACACTTAGTATCTCAGAATGTGTGCGTTCTGTAGCTCCCAAAACAAGGAATGCTACAAGATGGAGCCGTGCCCTGACACTTATCACAGAATTAGCAGAATTTTGCCCTCATCATGTCCAGCTGATAAACAGCCTTTGGTGAGCTGAACTCATGTTGCTGGTCTGCTAATTGGCCAGTTAGATTCATTTGGTGTTGCTGAGCCTCTAAACAAATTAAGGTTAATTGGAATCAGAAATGGATCAGCAACCTCAGTACTCAATCTGTTTAGCAGTTCTCTTCAACTCATTACTTTTCTTCTTCTAGTTTCCTGCACAACAAGAGCGCCACTCATTCTATCTGCCTCTATGGTGACTGTATCTTATTACAAAATGTTTCCAAAAGAATTATTTGGGGGGCAAGTAGCAAATCACAACACATCAGGATCTACAGGATCGATACATCGAAGATACACCTTGTGAATGTATCTTAATGTAGCTTCTGCAAATAGGCCTCTATCTAATCCCTCAGGACTTTTCATTTGGTTTTGTGAGGTCCTCTTTTGCTGGAATAAAACCTAGGGCTAAAAAGGATTTCAACATATCCAACTGGAGATCTAGCTCCCAGACAGAGATTATATTAAATCAGTTTTATAGATTATATGAAGGAACCTTGAGTGGGATAAAAGATTTCCCCAAATTTCTATGCTTAGGAAATTAATAGCTTGGTCTTCTCCTTCATAAGTTAGTGACTCTCAACTGTGTCTCTGCAACTCTCATACTATATCTAATAGCTAATATTTATTGGACACTCACTATGTTCTATGCAATGGTGAAGTGCTCTGCATACATTACATTTATGAATTCTTACAACAAGCTTTATTCCCATTTCACAAGGAGGAAACACTCTTCGTTGAATTAACCTGATTGCAAGGTCCTTATTATATATTCAATAACATTAATTCAACAGAGAGAATCTGTAAGCAGTTGCAGAATCCAGCTACCACTCTGAAATAAAAGCACAACTTTGAGAGATACAGCTCCGTGGTTTAAGAAAATGGTCTACGTCCCATTCAGACCTCAGCCATGAGGATGCATGAATGGCATGAGCATTAACACTATCAGAATCCCACTAAATAGTATATTTCTCTATACCAGATTTATTTTTAAAAATAATTAAAATGCATACAAAGATGAGGATTAAGTTATTAACTCCAAAAGTGAGAATTTCCTAATTTGTTGAGGTAATTATGATTCAGTTGCTCTTTTTGGTAGAAAGAAAAATGGCAATTATATACAGCAATAAACCCATTAAACCATGTATTAGGGTTTCATATACATCCAAGACCCCTTTCTTTGGTACTGTGATATCCTGTTCCCATTGCTTTCCTCTTGGCATTTCTCTATATTTTTACTCATATCTCCTCAGATTCCTCTCTTCAAACATCTCAGCCGCCTGTTCTCGAGAGTATTTAGTTAGGAAGCAGAAATGCAAAGGCATCAGCCTATGTGTCTTTTCTGCCGCTAGCCATTTCCTTTCACACTACACCCCGCTGGATTAACGAAACTCCAGAAGTAATGGAGTGATATTTGCTAGACAGAGCTCAAATGCTGTGGGTTTCTTATGTAATTATTTCTAATATTTTTCTAGCATGTAAAAATATATACTATATCAAGCCAGTTTATTTGTTTATTCTCGGATATATTCTATCATCTTCCTGGCCAAACAGTTCAAGTGTCACACATTCTTTAAAAATCACTTAAGCTTAAGTGATAAAATTACTAGGGCAATTGTAAGATCCTTAACTGATTTGTGCAAAATTTTAAATTTGTAAATCTTCTGACTGATTTAGGGTCTGATTCTCAAACCTCATGTGCATAAGAATCAACTGGGACTGTTTTCAAAATTCTAGAAATTTCTGAACCCCACATCCAAGAGTTTTAATTGATTTGTTGTATGTCTGATGGTGGCAATTTTTTGGATGCGCTTAAGAGATTGATTTATTGAGAAGACCTTTAATTACTTATTAGCTTATAAAAATTAACAATTGATTTATTGAGGTAATGAATTCAGAAATCCAGATTTCCCTTATGATCTTAAAAATTGCTTTAAGGAAGTATAACTGACATAAAATAGATTGCATATAATATAAATTATATATTCGATAAGTTTTGACATCTGCATATAACCCTGAAACTATCAGCCATGATCAAGGTGATGCCCATACCTATCATCGCCCAAAATGTCCTCATTCTTTCCCACTTGTGACGCTCCTTTTCTCCCTCTCTGCTTTCCTCCCATTCATGGACAATCACTGGCCTGCTTTAGCCACTAGATATTAACTATATTTCTCAAATTTTATATGAATGGAATCACATAGAATATATTACTGGGGTTTTTTTATTTTTAAGAGGGAAAAGTGTCTGTCTTTCATTTAGAATCATTTTGAGATACATGCATATTATATATACAGTATTAGTTCATTTCTTTTTTTTTTTAAGTTTATTTAAAGAGAGAGAGAGAGAGAGAACATAAACAGGACAGGGGCAGAGAGAGGGATGGAGAGAATCCCAAGCAGGCTCCTTGCTGTCAGTGCTGAACCCAAGGAGGGGCTTGAACTCACAGAATTGCAAGATTGTGACGTTGACTGAAGTCAAACATTCAACGGAATGAGGCACCAGTTTCTTTTTATTTCTGAGCAGTGTTACATTGTACATTGAATATATCAAAATCGGTTTATGTATTTGCCTGTTGAGGGACTTTTGGATTATTTCCAGATTTTGGCTATTACAAACAAAGATGAAATAAACATTTGTGTACAAGTCTTTGCATGTACATATGCTTTCATTTAATTTGTGCAAATACTAAAAGATCTAATAGTAGTGTCATGTGGTAAGTACATGTTTAATTTTTTTGTTAAACTACCAAATTGTTTTTCAAAGTGATTGCATTCTTTCATTTTGCCACTAGTGGTATATGAGGGATCCATGGTTCACATCCTTACCAACACATGGTAGGTATGTGTATGTATATATATATATTTTTTTAATTTATATATTTTTAAATTATATGTATTTTTGTTTAATTTTTAATTTTTAAAATATAATTTATTGTCAAATTGGATAACATACAGTGTGTAAAGTCTGCTTTTGGTTTTTGGGATAGATTCTCAAGGATCATCTCTTATATACAAGACCCAGTGCTCATCCCAATAAGTGCCCTTCTCAATGCCCATCACCCATTTCCCCTCCTACCCTCCCTTCAACCCATAACTTGTTCTCTGTATTTAAGAGTCTCTTATGATTTGCCTCCCTCCCGCTCTGTTTGTGACTACAGGGAGTTCCTCTGCGGGACTCTGGTTGTTTCTCTAGGAGGCCATCTTCTCTCTGGTATTCTGCAAAATGTAGCTGCTTCCCTTCCCTTCCCCCATGGTCTTCCATTAACTTTCTCAAGAACCATGTATGAGTGAAAACATATGATACCTGTCTTTCTCTCACTTATTTCACTTAGCATAATATCATCTAATTCTATCCATGTTGCTGCAAATGGCAGGATTTCATTCATTCTCATTGCCAAGTAGTATTCCATTGTATATATAAGCCACATCTTCTTTATCC
Organism: Suricata suricatta; assembly: GCF_006229205.1. Classification (NCBI taxonomy): domain Eukaryota; kingdom Metazoa; phylum Chordata; class Mammalia; order Carnivora; family Herpestidae; genus Suricata; species Suricata suricatta. Next base: position 156,937,233 of record NC_043700.1, on the reverse strand, counting down.
ATTCATCAGTTGATGGACATTTAGGCTCTTTCCATAATTTGGCTATTGTTGAAAGTGCTGCTATAAACATTGGGGTACATGTGCCCCTGTGCATCAGCCCTCCTGTATCTTTTGGGTAAATTCTTAGTGGTTCCACTGCTGGGTCATAGGGTAGTTTTATTTTCAATGTTTTAAATGTTAAACTCATTTGAATTCCTGTAGACATGTAGGAGCTCCTCATTGTGCATTTCCCTATGACTAATGATGCTGTGGATCCTTTCATGCACTTATTTGCCCATCGATAGCTTATCTTTAGTGAATTATCAGTTCAAATCTGCTGTACATTTATAAATTATGTTATTGACTATAGATTTCTCGGACATATTCTTTATCAAGGTGAAAAGATTCTCTTCAGTTTTAATTTCTGAGGTTTTTAATCAGGAATCAATTTTAATTCTTGTGAATTGTTTTTCTAATAATTTATCTATGTCATTCTGGATCAGTTTTGATTGAACTTCCTTCTAATTATGGTTAGTATTCTCCTGCTTGTTTGCAGGTGGAGTGATTTTAATTATAGCCCAGAAACTGTAAGTTCTATCCTTAGGATGCCGGGTCTGTCTGTATTCCAAGACAATTCTTGAGCTTTGTTATAGAAAGCCACTAGATTACTTGGAAACAATACAATCCTTTTAGGCCTGCTTTAATGTTTGTTTGGCAGGACCAGGGCATAGTCTAGGATTAACTGCCCCCCACTAAAGATGCAAGATCCTTCTCAGTTAATTTACCCCCAGCCTGTGAATTGCAAGGTTTTCCACTCTGGCTATTGGGAACAGCATTGTGCTGAACCGTGTGAAGTCCGAATATTTTTCCATCGAATCCTTTTGGATGGCTCTTTTTCAGCCTAGAATAGCTTCTTCACACATGTGTGCTGATCAGAACTCAAATGAAAACTCCAGGGAGTTCCTCCGTGGGACTCTGTTGTTTCTCTAGGGGGCCATCTTTTCTCTGGTATTCTGCAAAATGTAGCTGCTTTGGCTTCCCATTTGTGTCTCCTTAACCTGGGGGGATGGTAGAGATGTGCTTTTTATACTGCAGCCTGGAAACTTCCTTCTGAAAGTAACCTGGAACAATCACAGGGCTCATCTTTGCCTCCCATCTCTCATTGGTCACTGTCCTTTGTCTCGTGCCTGAATTCTTGAGAACTGTTGTTTCAAATGGTTCGACGTTTTTCAGTTTTTTCCGGTGGGAAAGTTATTTTTGGTCCTTCTCACCTTAAGTTTACCAAGTAAACTTTTTAAGTTAATTCACATTCTTATTCTATAAGTATAAATCCAATAATTATTAAACAACCACTTTAAAAGTAGCTTTTGATTCATCTTTTGCCCAATTTATAATTATACTTCACTTCCCCAAAATATTTAATCTGCATTTATTATTTGCAATATTCAATTTTTTATGTGACATTTAACTACCTCATTGAGGGCCTGCTGAATGGAGATATAAAAGCCTATTGGTGTGTAGGGATTACCAAATCTATCTCCTCAGAACTTGGGATGTCTGGGTGGGATTTTTCATGCCTGGAGCTCTTGTGTCTTTGGGTGCATAAAATGAAAAAAGGTGGCACAAACTCTTCTCACAAACAACAGTCTCACAAATTTTTAATTATTTTACTTAAGAATTTTACACTGAGTAAGTTATACTTTTAAATATAGTAAACATTCAAGTTTTTAAACCTGTTGTTTTCAAAAAGCAGAATAATATTTTTATTTTCAAAGTAAAATTTCAATCTGAACTTAATTCTTTAAATATTTTTAATTGAAATTACAGGTTAAATACTGTACTATAAAACAATTAAGGAAATAAGCAGTAAATAAGTGCTTTAATTTACCAAAACACACATTTTTTCTTAAAAATAACATAAAACCTACTAATACCACATATTTGATTGGCTTCATCATATGGAGTAAATCTTTCATTTTTGATGAAAAATATTTTCCCCAATAAAGAAACTGTTTTACTTCCCCAAGCAGACAGGGATTTACATGTCTAAAAATGAGGTTGTATATTGATCAAAGAAAGGTTTAGGCAGAACCCTCCCCTCCCCTCCTTTCCTCTTTCTCTTCCTTTTGTTTTCTTTTTTCTCCCAGGAGAAAATTGGAAAATGCTGAATCCTATACGCTAACTAAACAGACTCCATATTTGTAAAGGTGTTTGGTCAAGTTCCCCATTAGTCTGACTAGTCCACCTGACTTAAATCTTTCACATATTCATCGAGCTTTAACAAATTCTTTTCTGATTTTTCAGTTCATTGGCTCTCTAAGAGATAGTACTGTCTTCTATCTCTAAAGATACTACAATAACATTCCCTTGAATGGTTCTTGCAATGCTTTTGAATTTTACCATTTGAACTGTGCAGATGGAATTCCACACTCTTCCTTTTTCTGGTCTCACCACCCCCGCAGACTTTATGTATATTTTACATTAGTTTTTATTGGATTTCAGGTGACATCCTGGCCTTGTCTGACTCTAAGACACTACACTAAAGTCGTATAAGCAACACTGCCTAAAAAAAACCACACTTTATTTTTAAATGTTTACTTATTTTTGAGAGAGAGAAAGCAGGGAAGGGTCAGAGAGAGAGGGAGTCGCAGAATCCAAAGCAGGCTCCAGGCTCTGAGCTTTCAACACAGAGCCCAATATGGGGACGTGGGGATCCAACTCATGAGCCACGAGATCATAACCTGAGTTGTATTAGCCAGTTTTCTCTGTTGGGTTTTCCTGATGATTCCATGTTAGATTGTAAATATGCACTAAACCCTAAAAAATCTAGCTGGCTCCATACTGCAATAATAAAAATGGCTACTTGTGAAATTTTGTATGAGCCATTTTTGACTATAATCCATAGTGTGCAATCATATTAAATAATCTCTATAAAACACAAATAACCTCACTTCCAGTTATGGAAGAAGATTGATAACAATAAGAAGAGTGAATATTCCGTTCCATGATCAAATTCTCCTCAGAATTACACTAAGTGCAAGCAGCCAAAATTAATGAACCATATGGTCAGGACCATAGAAAAAGTCTAGGCCATATTTGCTGATATGCTCTACTATTTATTTATAATGCCTTTGCCTAAGCCAAGCTCAGAACTTTAGTAGTATCACTAAAGCATGACTGGATTGGAGTCCATGATAAATAATACAGTCCGTATGTTGGCTTTCTTAGAGCAAAACTCGATTCCTAAAGGTGACTCTGTAACATTCTTAATTGTGCCTTCAGCCATTAGAAAGCTAAGGTAATTAATAATGAATATATTCACTAAAAATAAATACTGAACTAGATTATCTCCTGCTAATGAGCTCCCGGCAAGTGTTTACCTTCATGCTTAAAACCTACAAAATCACCTAAAAAAAAAAACGAAGACAATGCACATTTTGATAATTACTTAAAGAAATGGTCTGCAGATATTTCCAAGAATTAAAAAAAAATTGCTTGACTCTTTAGACATTTCAAGAATTAAAAAATACTTGGACTCTTTAGTCAATGTGTACAGTAAGTGTCTCCTCATTTATGAACTTAACATAAAGAAAGGTATGACTGAAGGGAATAAGATTTTTGGAGGAAAAGGTAGAATTTTGTTGTTATTTTAACTGGTATTCTTTCCTCTTCATAACTAAAGCAAACTATCATTTGTTTACACAGCAAAAAGCAATACAATATCACTTGACATCAAATGAACACTCGAAGATATTCTGTAGCTGTACTTTTTAATAAAATCACAAATTTTAGAAGCTACTCATCTTAATAGTCAATATTTATTATGTTACCAATCTATGAAAATAATTTCTTGGGTGACTCCTGGAAAGCTTACTTATGGTTGAAAGTTAGAGTGCACCAAAGAGATATGTATGGATTCACTCCTCAAGTGTGTGTCTTTGTCTTTGTGTTTTATGTTTGAAAATACCGAATATTTTAACTTCATTCATTTACCCTAACAAGTTTTAATGAATTCTCTTCTATAGAAAGTATTGTGCAACCTTCTGTGGTTTCACCTCCTGTGAAAGTTTTAAAAAATCAGCACTTGTCTCGGGACCATGTTGTCTAGAAAGGGCAAATGGAACAAATCTAGAAAACTAATAATGAAAGATATCTGTGATTAAATTGCAAATTAGTGGAAAAATCATAATTCTGTTTTGCTTCTCCTCCTGTGCTTAGAACAAAATGGGTGGCTATACATTGCACAAACAAAATATAAGCTAAACAGAGGTTACTCCTCAAAATAGTATTTTAATAGGTACACCACTGCTTTTTGGAATTTTCTTTTTTTATTGTTTATTTGTTTTTGATAGAGGGAGCGAGAGAAAGAATGCAGGTGAAGGAAGGGCACAGAAAGAGAGATGCAGAATCCAAAGCAGCTCCAGGCTCTGAGCTGTCAGCACAGAGCCCGACACAGGGCTTGAACCCACAAACTGTGAGATCATGACCTGAGCTGAAGTTGGACGCTTAGTTAACTGAGCCACAAAGGTGCCCCTCTTTTTTATGTATTTATTTTTTTATGTATTTAAATTTATGTATTTATTTTGAGAAAATAAGAGAGAGAGAGAGAGAGAGAGAGAGAGAGAGAGAGAGAGAGAGAGAGAGAGAGAGCAGGGAGGGCCAGAGAGAGAAAGAATTCCAAGCAGGCTTCACACTGTCAGTGTGGAGTGCAATTCAGGGCTGGAACTCACAAACTAAGATGATGATCTGAGCTGAAACCAAGAGTCAGTCAGTTAACTGAGCTACTTAGGAGCCCCAGAATTTCTTTGTTTTTTGAGGGAGAAGGTGTTCTCCAGGAATACCATAAGGAATTAGTTTCATTATTCTATACTTAAATTTTAGGATCAAATTATCACCACTCCAGCTATTCAAAAGACTCTGAGAGTCAGGCAGACCCCTGTGGACTCAGGCAAATTACTTTAACTCCTTTAAGCCTGTTTTCTCAACTAAAAATATTAAACATACTTAGCAAACTGGGGACCGATGAAGACTAAATACGACAGTGTCCATTAAGTACTCAGTGCAGTGCTCACTGCACGGAGGAGGTGCTCGGTCAACATTGGTTGCTATTGTTACCATTTTTAGTTTGTATTTTTCAAACAGCATATGTATTTAAATGCATTTCTGAAGAGGTGAGCTTCCTAGAGAAGTTCTGTAAAATTTCTAGGGAAATCCGAAAAAAGAAATCTAAAAATGTCGTATAGGCAGTATCGTCATAACGAGTTTGTTGCATTTCTGAGGCACCTGCTTCCAAGAAAGACAGTGGTTTTGTATTTGATGCTTCCCCAAACATCTGAGGGAATAGAATAGTAAGCAAAACCAATTATTTAAATGATCTTGTCATCGTGCCTGAAAGCACTGGCAGGTTAGCTTGACATTTCTGTTAAGTGAATTGGAGAGTCAGTAAAATAGCCATCTAGTCCATGGCCAAGTTATTACCTATTGTGCAAATTGTTTCCAATCGCTGGTTCTAAACTGGAACTCTTCACTGTCCTATATTTCCACTGGATATCTCATAGGTATATTCAACTCTGCTTCTCCAATTCTGACCTAATCTTCCACATCCTGCCTATAATTCTACTTTTATATCTGCATGCTAATCACAGCCATTCACCTAGTGTTCCATTTCAGAAACCCTAGAGTCACCTCAGAATTTTCTTACTGCCCCATACCTTATTTGCCATGAAGTCACACCCATTCTACTTATTTATTCATTCAAGAGATGGCATTTGAGCATCAGCATTGTTCCAAATTCTTCTTCATTCATACTTGCAGGACTTTGATCAAATTAACCAAATCTACCCCTATAGCATCCTCACTAGTGTCCCTTCTTCTCTTCTCTCTTACCCAACATGTGCTCCACACTGCCTTCTTTATGACACAAATGCCATGTACCCTCATGTCCTTCTTCACAGATGCCATACAGCCTTGTCTTTCAAAATTCTGCTTCTGTCATTTCTTATGGACTATGCTATTAAAATTGCCATTAAAATTTTTTTTAACTTTTATTTATTTTTGAGAGACAGAGAGAGACAGAGCATGAATAGAAGAGGAGTAGAGAGAGAGGGGAGAGAGGGAGACATAGAATCCGAAGCAGGCTTCAGGCTCTGAGCGGTCAACACAGAGCCCAACGCAGGGCTTGAACCCACAAACTGCAAGATCATGATCTGAGCCAAAGTTGGAGGGTTTAACTGACTGACCTCCCCAGGTGCCCCAAGAAAATTGCTGTCTTGAAATGATTTATATATGTAGGAATAAGTTCCATTTAAATATATATGCTCTCTTTTCTAGCCCTACCAGGATCAAACTGGCATATCTATTAGAGCTGTGGCTCTGACTGCAAGCAAAAATTATTTTAACTTTTTAAAATATTTATTTATTTTTGAGAGACAGAGAGAGACAGAGCACAAGTGGAGGAGGGGCAGAGAGAGAATGAGACACAGGCTCTGAAGCAGGCTCCAGGCTCTGAGCTGTCAGCACAGAGCCCGACACAAGACTAGAACTCATATGAGATCATGACATGAGCCGAATCAAATCTCAGCTAAGGGTCATTTTGCCTAACCCCTAGGTAGGCAGATACTTACCCGACTGAGGCACCCAGGTGACCCAAGAAAATTTTTGAGTACAAAAAAGTGAGTTTATGTATGATTTTGTTTAGATACTGTGAAAGTGTATTGAATCACAGAGTGGTCTAACACACAGATCACACACATTCTTTAGGACTAAATTTTTTAACCAATATTTTTAACAAGACCAAAATACATTCAGTGTACCTCAGAGTTTTTCAATTTCAACACTATTGACATGCTGAGCCAGATAATTTTTGTTGGTACAGAGAGTGAGGTGGGTTTTCCTGTGCATGGCAGGAGATTTAGCAGCAGCCCTGGCCTATAACCAATGAAAGCAGTAGCACTCACTTCCCTAGATGCGAATAACCAAAAATGTCTTCAGATATTGCCAAATGTGTCCCGGAGGCAAAATGATCCTTAGCTGAGATTCGCTGGGCTAAATAGTCCCAAGTTTTCCAGGCTTCCAGATCACCCTCTTCTTGAGTATCTGAATGTATCCTCAGTCCCCATCCGGTTAAATGTAGGGCTTACTTGGCAGTGGGGTTTCAGTTGCTCCTGATTCCATCCATGCAGCAACTTGGGCCGTCACTATTCTTGGCTCCTAGGATCACCCCAGCTCCTATGCTTGTCAACACAAACTATCTTCTTCTGTTCTTCCCAAAGTACCACTATCACTGAGGCTAAAGCTAATGTGTTTGACAAATTTTATAGAACATTGATATATGTAAGAGAATAATCACATCAAATGGCAAGAGACCTTTTTTTAATTGATTTTTTTAGTTTTCATCCAAATTAGTTAGCATATAGTGCAACAATGATTTCAGGAGTAGATTCCTTAAGGCCCCGTACCTATTTAGCCCATCCCCCTCCCACAATCCCTTCGTAATCCTCTATTTGTTCTCCATATTTAAGAATCTCTGATGTTTTGCCTCCCCTCCCTGTTTTTATATTATTTTTGCTTCCCTTCCTTTATGTTCATCTTGTTCTGTGTCTTAAAGTTCTCGTATGAGTGAAGTCATATAATATTTGAGGCAAGAGACAATTTTACAGTCAACATGTGCGCGCTATTCCCTCCTTTAGGAATTTCCCTATGTACCGTTCTCTGCACTTTCTCTCCAATTCTGTGCCTGATTGGTGCCCCACCCTCAGGCCCTCCTTCTGTCTCTCTCTCTCTCTCTTTCTGCTATTCTTCCCTCATCTTCACTCCCTTCACCTCTTTTCATAATCTCAGAAATCTCATGTTGCCATGGAGCGCAAGTATGACTATTGCTTTCTCACATTCCCCCATTTCAGCCATATTCAACCAGGAAAAGTCCACCTTGACCTGTCAGAGTGTTTTTCTAAGGATTAGGGCTAATTGAACAGATTATGGATTATTTCCCCAGCCCAAAAGATTTAGGAAGCACCACCCCCTACAGAATGCTCTGTGCCAAATCTTTGTCTTACTCTTCTTACCTTCCTGTCTCCTTTTAAATATGGCCTCCGGAGAAGCCTTCCCTACTCCCTAATGACACAATAAAGTCTCTTTCTTAGCAGGCAGTTTTATTTTTCCTCCATTGTTCAAAATCTCTATATGTGGTTTAACTCTTTACTCACGTGTTTTTTGTTCATTTCTAAGCTCTGTAGGAGTAGACACACACCCAGTATTTTCAACCATGTCCAGTGTCCATGCTTAATAAATGTGTTATTTTTCTAACCAAAAAAAAAAAAAAATGAGGGGCACCTGAGTGGTTCAGTCAGTTGAGTGTCCCACGACTCTTCCTTTAAGCTGAAGTCATGATCCCAGCTTCCTGGGACTGAGCCCCACATCGGGCTCCACACTGAGCATGGAGCTTGCTTAAGCTTCACTCTCTCCTTCTCTGTCTCTGTCTCTTTCTCTGCCTGTCCTCCCCTCACACCCTCACTCTTTCTTTCTTTCTCGCTCTAAAATAATGTTTAAAATTGAATGTGAGTTTTAAAATAATGTGAAAATTGAATGTGAATGCTACAGTCAATTGAATGGGAAATAATAATATAAAATGTAAAGTAAACTCAAAGGTTAGATACAGCCTTAAGTGACAGAATTAGTGGGTTCAGAAGCTGAATTAAATGAAGATATTTCTAAAGTGGCCTAGAGCAGGGAAGATGAAACAACCATGTGGCAGGATTATAACAGTAGTACAAAGAATGTGGTGAATGTGCTCTTTTCCTTTCTAAGAAAGAGCTAGGAGAGGAGATCCTTTTCAGCTCCAGTGAGCTGTATAAAGGAGATTTCTATAACTTCTTATTTAAAGAAGCAATGAGGGATGCCTGGGTGGCTCAGTGGTTGAGCGTCCAGCTTCAGCTTAGGTCGTGATCTCACAGTTTGTGGGTTCAGGCCCTGCATCAGTCTCTGTGCTGACAGCTAGCTCAGAGCCTGAAGCCTGTGTTTGGATTCTGTGTCTCCCTCTCTCTCTGACCCTCCCCTGCTCGCACTGTCTCTCTTTGTCTCTCAAAAATAAATTTTAAAAACCTTAAAAATTTTAATAAAAAAGCAATGATATAAGGGAAGGGAAGCAAAAATAATACAAAAACAGGGAGGGGGATAAAACAGAAGAGACTCTTAAACATGAAGGGGCTGTGGGAGAGGGGATAGGCTAAATGAGTAAGGGGCATTAAGAAATCTACTCCTGAAATCATTGTTGCATTATATGTTAACTAACTTGGATGCAAATTTAAAATAAATAAAAAATAAACAAAAGAAAGAAATATAAGTAAAAAAGCAATGGTAATTCTTTAAGAAACATAAATGGTCAAAAATATGAACAACCGTATTTCATAAGCTCTCTGTGAAATCAGCATTTTAAATCTCACACAATATGAATGCATATCAAGGGAGAAAAGAGAGGGAAGGGGCAGCTTCTGGACTTACCCAGCAGGGGAATTAGACTAGACAGAAGCCTCAGGCCCCCCAGGACCAGAAGAGATGAGAGATAAATATGCAAAATGGCTTCTGTTCAAACACCCAGTCAACAGTCCCTCTCTCCACTGAGTACACTTCCTGAGAGTTCTGCCAACATAAATAGATCAAAGCTAAAATCATTCGGAAAGTACCATTCAGTTTCAACACCAAAAATAATGTCATTTCTAAAGATAAACTTCCCTTCAGGAGTCCCCACATACATACACAACATACCACACACACACACACACACACACACACACACACACACAGACTAATTCAGCAGTAGTGAAATAGTGCCATCTCAAAATAAGCTTAGATACATAGGCTTCTAAAACGACAAGGTATTTTGAGGATTTTGTGGAATTTTAATTGTTTTATACAACCCCTCTGTGTTCTAAAAATGAGGAGAAATTGGGGCTCAAAAACTCGGAATCACACACCCAGGCTTTCTCACCAAGGCAAGGGCACGCAAGCTAGAATTAGAATCCCAAGCTTCCTAGTCTCCGTTCATTGTCTTCCAACCCTGGCCCCATTTCACAAAAAGCTTGCAGAGAAATTCATGGTTGGTATTACATTAGTTGACTGCTTTTCTCGATACATTTGGTACTACTACTCAACAGCTGGTGCCATATTAGAGATGAGGATACCAGAACGAAAAGAAATATCTGTTACTTGCTTGTGTCACACAGCCATTTATGGAGGCAGGGCTAGAGTATAAGCACAGGTCTTTGAATAAAAAGTCACATTGTTCCCAATATTACATTGTAAGGGATAAAATAAGTAAAATGTTAAGGACTACGTAAAAAAAAATCCTATTTCCTGTTCAAGATATTATCCTGCTTTTCTCTCTCAAAATTGTTCTGAAAGAACAAGAAAAGCATAAAATGAAATCCATAGCAGTGCGGAAAGTGAGAAAGTGCGTTACCATGCAACACAGGGCTCGGTGGTGGACGGACCTGACTGAAAGTGGAAGTCCAGAGCCCTGAGGCATCTGTAATCCCATGTGTGGAAAGAGGCTCCCCCGCTGAGTCCAGAATAACTCTGGAATAGTGCTAAGAAAAGAACTGGGGGCTCTGGGAAAAAGAGCAAGTTTGGGATAGAACACCAGCTAATTAGCTACAGGATAAGAAAGTTCTGAAGAAAAAGGCTCATTAGAACTTAGAAATGTGTATCTAGTTAAACTACCTTCTAACGTGAGGGCACTGACTCCAGAGGCATTTTTGGACATTCAAGAATTCAAAAGCTTATTATCCATAAACTACTCCTTAAAGGATTCCACACATACATGTTCCAGCAAAAATTTTAAAAGATTAACACAGAATTGTTGAAAGAAAGGGAGTAGACACAAATGCACTACAGAAATAAAAATAGCATATAGAGGAATGGCAACATTAATAATAGACACAGTTCAAGGCAAAAAGAAAAAGTAACTGGAAACAAACAGATACTGAGTTCTTAACCATGGGCACTGTTTCAGAGACTTTGCATTCTTAATATAATGAAGAGTCAGCTTGACCCGCAATGTGAGTATAATTATCCATTATACAGATAAAGAAACTGTGGCAAATATAACTAAATAACTTGTTTAAGATTACGCAGTTAATATGTTTTGAAATTGGGGTTTGAGGTCAAGCTGTGGAATACAGATTCCATTCTTTTAAATCAAGAATGCATACAGAACCATTATTCTTAACAGTCAAAAATGGGGAACAAAATCTCAAATATTCATCTACACCTGTAGAAAGCAGATAGTCATCAAAGACACTATTCATTTAATTGAATCATATATACTAAATGACTAATATATATAGCATGTTAGATACATTATGTTGAGTGAGAGATACTAAAAACAAAAGAATGTATACAGATGATTTCCTTTCCATATATTTATAAAACAGACACAATTAATTTATGGTGACAAAGGGTTGATAGTTTATTGGGATTGTCTTTGTGGGGGTTAAAGACTACAAAAGGACCCTGAGGATTGCTTCTGGACTAATGTTAATGCTCTACATATTGAGTCAGGTGGTCTTTACATGGATGTATTGATCACTTTGTAAAATTCACTGAATGCCATATTTAAGATTTTTACACATAAATATTGTAAAAGCACCCAGAAAAAGATATTGTACTTTGTATGCTATATATAGTATAATACATACATGGAGCTACTATATATGAATATGTATTCTATGAGCTTTTTCTATGTTTGTCATTCATTGGGATTATCCATGTTAATAAATACATGAATATAACATCAAAATATGATGTATCTTTTATTTATCTTATTAAAATTTGAATCATTTTTATTTATTTATTTATTTTAATTTTTTTAATGTTTTATTTTATTTTTATACAGAGAGAGACAGAACATGAGACAGGGAGGGACAGAGAGAGAAGGAGACACAGAACCAGAAGCAGGCTCCAGGCTCTGAGGTGTCAGCACAGAGCCTGATGTTGGGCTTGAACCCACTAACGTGAGATCTGACCTGAGCCGAAGTCAGAGGCTTAACCGACTGAAGCACCCAGGCGCCCCAATTTGAATCATTTTTAATTAAAGTACATTGTAATTTTTGACATAAAAATTAAATAGAAATATATAACTCATAGCAAGCTACTAAATTAGCCATATTTTGTATGGATGCCCTTTGAGATATACATTGGTCTAAATATCTCTAAGAAATTGGGGGGCCTGGTTTGCTCAGTCAATTGAGTGTCTGACTTCTGCTCAGGTCATGATCTCACAGTTTGTGGGTTTGAGCCCCACATCAGGCTCTGTGCTGACAGCTAGCTCAGAGCCTGGGGCCTGTCTTTGGATTCTGTGTCTCCCTCTCTCATTGACCCTCCCCGGCTCATGCTGTCTCTTTGTCTCTCAGAAATAAAATTAAACATTTAAAAAAAATCTCTAAGAAATAAAGTAATCCCAATGAAATTATTTCAAGACAATTTAATTTCACATTTTCTCTTTCTGTGTGAGTCATTTAAGATGGGAATAGCGTCATGACTCAAATTATTAACTAGTCGTGGAATGTCAGCTTTTATAAATGGATAATAATGAAGACTTTTGTATAAAGACTTCAGAACATTCCTAGACCAGGATTTTCAGGTGGAAACCATGAGTAGAATAAAGTAATATATTTTGGGGTAAATTAATTGAGACATTTTCCTTTCTTCCTATACTTAGAAAAGTCCTATTCATCCTTCAAGACACCATTTAAATGATATTCTTTAAGCATCGATCTTACACATTGACACTCCTTCTTTCCTTCCTACTTTGGACAGAATCAATCCATGCCACTCCTGCATTGTCTAATGTGTAAGTTCGTACCTTTATTTTAAGGAATTGTTCTTAACTATATATATCCATCTCTCCTTCCTGAAAATGTATTCAGTGGAAGATACTGGCCAACATAGGCAAATGTTTTAGATTCAGGAAGGTCTACCTTACCCTCCAGGATCCCCTCTCATTTCTTCAGATAATCATTTGCTTAATAATCCACAATTACTAAAAATAGTTAACACAGATATCTTGAGAATTGAGTTTAAACTACTTCAAAATCTTTTATAAAGCAGATTTAGGCAAGAGAAAATGGCGGGGTTGGGGGAGACCAAAACCCAGGAGTGAATGTAGCACTTGTGTTTGATGAGAAGAGACTTGAACTGAAAAAAAAACCAAACCCTATAACAAGAGTCTGAGGCTAGTAAAGCACTGAGGTAGGAAGGAACAGGGTTTACAGACCACCTACTATATGTCAAGGACACATCCTCATAAACCTCTATTTTACTCATAAGGTAAAAGTGAAGCTGAGGTTCAGAAAAGGACAGAAATTTACCAGAGCTTGCCCAGGTACCTAGATATTGACAGATACCTCTAGATTTGTTTCAAAGGTCCATCTTTTTTTCTTCTTTTATTTTTCATATGTTTGCCTTGTTTTGTTGGCAAGTGACACCTAGGATGAGAAAATAAATCACAACTAGAACATACATGTAAAATATATAATTAAGAAGACTGTTATTTGAATCCTTTGTTTTGTGGGGTTTTTTTTCCTTTTTTCAATGTGGGAATTTTAAGCAACAGCCTTTTAAAAAATTTATCAATAGAGCTACAAATTAGGATGAATCTGGGACAGATTTAGCACATAAAGAATGTATTTATTATTTACAGAGATCAAGTAGGGATAAGACATCTGCTCACCACACCACTTAAAAGTACTTAAAAGTGCTTCTCAGGAGGGGTGCCTGGGTGGCTCAATGGGTGAAGTGTCTGACTTCAGCTCAGGTCATGATCTCACAGTTTGTAGGTTCAAGCTTCGCATTGGGCTCTATGCTGACAGCTCAGAGCCTGGAGCCTGCTTCAGAGTCTGTGTGTGTCTCTCTCTAGTCCTCCCTTGCTCATGCTCTATCTCTCTCTCAAAAACAAACAAACATTAAAATTTTTTAATAAAAAAATTACTACTTCTCAGGAAAAAAAAAACCTGGTTATTTTTGCAATGTTGCACACTTTCAGACCTGCTGTGCTGTCCATACTTAATCCAACCAATAAGAACCAACTGCTTTAAGGAACCACTGTCACTGGTAGCTTTGTAACTTAGACGCAGTGTTTTGTGGCACAAAGAAGTTTGAAATCCATTGCCATAAAAAGACATTTTAGAACTCTTAGCTGCAATATAATTCTGTTTATTTTAAAGTAATTACCTTTAACATTTGGTAGGATATCTTCACTGGTAGTAAATCTTCCCAGGAGAGCTAATTTAAGCTTCAGAAGGAGAAAAAGAAAATCATTCAGAACCCTTTGTCATTTGTCTCTGGAGTTATGTGCATGATGTTGATTAACTGGAAAAATGAATGGAAGGCAATTCCAAGCAGTAAGTCAGGCCATGAGTTGAATAATGGCCATCTTTTGGAACTTCAGCCATCTCTTGGAACTTTGGCCACCTTATTTTTGAAACAAGAATTATAGTGTTGACAGCAAACAATGGATTTGTGTGAATATTAAACAAATTAAGTCAGATCATGTGAAATAATGGTGGTGTTTCAGGTAGAAAGGAATTGCTCAATCAATTCTAGGTGGTGTTTAGAGTAGAAGTTTGACATGACTCAAGGGTGCATTCTACACAGGAAAGTATGGGAGGTCTGAGGAAAAGCCAAACTATTTCTTTTAAGACAATTCTAAAGGAATATAATCAGCTTAATACATAGATGGTAAATGATTCATAACCCAATACTGATAAATGAACACAAAAGATAATAATGGTTCAAAACCTTAACATGTTATTAAATAAAAAATGTTATAGACAATGTTCAAAGTATGATTTCTGTCATCCTCTGTTCACTTTTAAATTTAGCTTAATTATATCTCAGGTAGTATCTCTAGCATCTTGAACTATATTTGTTTTTATCCCAAGACATTAGGCTTGGAACCTCAAGAATCTCTGATTTAAATATTTCTCCTACATCCACAGACAATGCATTGCATGGTTTCATATACCTTCAGTCTGTTCTGTTCCCTCTCTGACCAGCCTGGTGCAGGCTTTCATTGCTATCACCTGGATTACAGTAACATCTCCTGAGAATTTGCCATTTGCCCAATTGTCCAACTTGTATCATGGTGTCACATTAATCTTCAAACAGTACAACAATCATATCACTTCCTTGCTCAAAGACCTTCAATGCCTTCCAGTTTCCAAATAAATCAACTTCCAATTTTTCACTATGGCAGTAAGGCTATCCAAGGTTTATCTCCAATTTGTCTTTCTAGCCTTATCTTCAATCACTCTTACAGAAACCTTATAGATGCTGACTCTACACTATGACTTTTTACAACAACATCATGATCTGGTACTGTATTAATATTTCCAATTTATAGAAGTATAAAATAATATTTACTAATGTTAATATTATTCATAGTTATATGTTAACTTTATATTTTTATAATTAACATTAATTATACCAAATTCCACATAGGAATACATTGCTATGATTCAGACTTAGATTTGCTAATGCCAAAGTCCGTGGGTTTCTAATAAGCCTGACTACCCAATTCTATCGAGTCATTACTCCCTGACAAGACATCTTAACTGTATTTGGCTTCCAATTGTACTGTGGTGAGTAAAACATCCCTCTGCCACACATTGTCATTTATATTTAAGGCCATATGATTTATTTGCTAATATTCTCTAGGTTGCAATAGATATTGGCACTGGCTAACCTAAGCGAAATAGAAACTAATTGGAAGGATGTTGGGATCAATCTTAGAATTAAAGCCAACACTGAGTCTACAGGATCATAATGGCAAACATGAGGGTAGCTGCAGGGATCTCAGCAGCAAGTTCTACCATAAGATGACTCAGTTTCAACCACTTCTGTCTTTGTGTGTCTGCATGTAACTTTTCAAAAATCTGAAAGGTAAAAATTCTGGTTGTCCTAGATTGGGTCACAAGACTGAATCCTGACTCATTAGTTACATCCAGAGGACAGGAGTTTTCACATAGAAATGGCTTGTTTTGAGCCCAGTAGGTGTCCATATTTGGTCTAATACATATGTCGGCTCTGCATCGAGGTATTACATCAACTTTATTCATCTGCTTGCATCTACTAATTATAAAGTCTTAAACAGGTTTCATGTAGGAAAATCTTCAAGATCCTAACATACATTTTATCACTCTGAATGTTATACATATAGATTTTCTTATTGTAAGACTGAGTTCATCCTTACAAAGGCCAAATAAAAAGAAATGACATAGAAATCACTGAAAAATTTCAATTCATTAATTTATTCAGTCATTTAAAAATATGCATTGGGTGCCAAGGGTTTGTCTTGGGGAGATATATATGTATCTCCAGCTCCATAAAAGTGGGAAATATAAATCAGTGAGATGGATTTTGTACCAGTCTAAATTGTTAAAAAGAAACTGGTTGTAGCAATACTGGAATCCTTCAAACATTCTCCATTTGGTGGCATGCCTGTGTGTGTGTATGTGTGTGTTTCTGTGTGTGTGTGTGTGTGTTTCTGTGTGTGTGTGTGTAAAGTGTGTGTGTGTAAAGTGTGTGTGTGTGTGTGTAAAGTGTGTGTGTGAATTTGAATATCCAGTGGACCATATCTGTCAGACTATAGGATGGGAAGGATACAGTGCAGACAAATACTGGGTTAATGAGAGTGTATCTCAGCAACATAAGAAAAGATGGTTGGGATCACCTGAATAAGAAGCTCAGAAAGATGTAAATTTCTAGGGACCCTTTGGAGCTTCCAATGATTATTAGCCCCCACCATCAGTAGCATGACAATAATCATGTCCTTAAGGCAAAAGGACAAGCAAGTTAGGCTTTAGGGACTAGGAATTAGAGTTGAGAGTGATGTCTGTATTCCCCAATAGCTTGGCAGCTAACAATCCACAAGGAGGCTTGAATCAATGACACAGAAAGTTCCCCCCAGAAAACCTCAGAAATACTTGGGAAAAAGGACACTCTAAAGACTAGAATTTTGCTAATAAATGAGTAGTAACTTACAGCTGTTGGGATTTTTCTGTGGTAATACATATGTGACCTCTTTTGTAACCAATGCTGTTGAAATGTAAGGCATACCCATAATTGTATAGACACCAACAAAAATTCCACCACTGTCCATCTTCTCTGATCCTGTTGTTACTGTGTTATCTGATTGTATTACTCTAAACCCTGGGCTAGAAAAAGCATTCATCCATTAAGTTGACTTTACCAGCCACCTTCTCCCTAGCTTTGTTCCAACCCCCGCCCCACCCCAGACCCAGGTCGAGATATAAACAAGCAAGTCATTTCAATTACAACTGCAGTTCAGCTCAGGCACTATTCTAGGAGACACTGTGTGCTAGGAACTTTGTACTTTTCTTTCCTTTATTTTCTTTTTAAAATCTACCCTATCCTGAGATTCACTGTGATTGTTTATTTGTTTTATTCTCTTTCCTGCACTGTGAATCCCTTCAGGACACAGTCTATCTCACTCATATTTGCACTAAATTAAATGAAATTGAATGTTTGCATGTATACAGGACTGATGTCTTGAGGCTATTTTTATGAAAATATGATTCAAAAATCCTGGCAAAAAAAATGTCTTGTTTTCAGAATACTAAGAAAAGAAGAAGCCATGGAGTTATTTTTGTGTATTATTCTATGTGAAAGCCAGAAGTTTACTAATGAAACTTCCCAGGAAAATCAATGTAGGTAGAGCTAACGCTTTGAAACAGATAAGGTTACAAACAGAATATATTTCGGAAAATGCAAAATTAAATTTCTTTATTGAAAGAATAAAAGTAATGTGAATATTATAGGACAAAATTGAAATTTTGTTAAGAAAAATTGAGTGATATGACCAAGGAATAATATTGAAAAGAGAGTTCTTTGGCCTCAACTGTTAGGCAGTAAGTGAAAAGATAGACCACAGAGTGAAATAAAATACTTTTAATACCTACATCTGTCAAAGTGCTTATCTAAAATATATAAAGAACTCTTTAAAATCAATAACAAATGACAAACAGTACAATTTTTTAAAAATGGGTTAAAGACACTAACAGTCACCTCACAAAAGAAAGAGATCAAGGGTAGAGACCAACAAGTAAAGAATGGCTCTTCCACTGACATAGGAAAGGGAGAAAAACATGATATTATAGGCTTAAAAACAGCCCGCCAAAAATATCTATGCCAAATCCTTGGAACATATGAATGCTACTTTATTTGGAAAAAGAGTTTTTGCAAATGTGATTGTATTGACGATCTTGAGAGGAGGAGATATTCTTGGATTATCCAGGTGGATCCTAATTACCATCACAAGTGGCTTTATGAAAGTAAGTCAGGGGAGATTAACATAGATACACAGAAAGGAAAGGAAAATGAAGACAGAAGCAGAGACTGGAGTGTTCTGATCACGACCTAGGAAGCTGGTAAACACCAGAAGCAAGAAGATGCAAAGAAGGGATTTTCCCCTAGAAAATCTGTAGGGAGTATGATCCTGCTTGATTTTAGAATTCTGGCTTCCAGAACTTGGAAAGATTATATTTCTGTTGATTTAAGCCACCAACTCTGTATGCCAGCCCTTGGAAACCGATACACATGAATTATGGTTTGCAAAAGATCAGAGGTAGAGGAGAAGGAAGTTGTGAATATCCTTACCAGGTGGTTTGATTTCTTATTAAAATAAGAATTAAGTATTATCTGAACTTTATAAGCCTCCTGTCCTCTAGAACAGGTATGACAGACAGACTTTTTGAGGAGGGGGAGAGGAAATGACTAAATACAAAAAAAGAATTTCTGAGGCAAACTCAGACATTGGAAATAATGACTGTACAATATATCTATTGTCGTCTGTTGGGATTTGACAATCAGCATCAAGAATGCTAATATGCAGACAAAATCATTCCAGTCTTTGTCTGAGTTCAAAGGCTGGACTAATGACTCTGGAAGAAACTAGCAAGAATAAGGAAAGACTCTAATTCTGAGGAGGAAATATATGAATTAAGAAGGCATTGCAATAAGAATGCAAAAATATGGACTCCTTCTAAGGGCTGAGAATTTTAGAGAACATTGGCATCCCAGAGACAAATCAGAAGCCTAGCTAACAAGGCAGGGCATCTGCTGAAGATAGGTTATTATCAGTTGACACTTGGTACAGGTATAGAATCAGCTTCTCATGCCTCAGATCAGTAGGAATCCCAGAAATCTGACTTGAGCTAAATCTGCAGATGAGGAATCAATTTGCCTATCCTCTGAATTGCTGTATTGTGGATGTCTGGCTCTTTTTGTAGTTTTTTCATATATCTCTGACTTCATTTCTCTTCATTCCCAGCCTAAAGAGAACGTGGGAGGGATCGGGGAGAAGTAAGGGTAGGGCCAAGAGAAGAGAAGAAAGAAAAGAGGGGAAGGGACTGCTTTTACAAATATTACCTCACATAAACCTCACAAAGAGCATGTAATTTAAAAGTTATGAATATCCTACTTTAGAGAGAAAGAAAATGAAATTTAAAAAATTAAACCCAAAGTCACACAACTTATGAAAGATGAAGCCAAGACTCAACCTCAAGTTGGACTGATTCTAATGCCAATGCACTTATTCATTACTCAATTATCTTATGGTAATCATTCAATTATGCTTATTTTTTAAACTAAAAAATATATATATATGTTTAAGAGAAGTTTTAGGTTCACAGTAAAATTGAGCAGAAACTACAAAGCATGTGCATACATTCCTTGTCTTCACACATACACAACCTCCCACACTATTAATATCCAACATGATAATAGTACATTTATTATAATCAATGAACCTACATTAATATGTCTTTAGCTTCCAAAGTCCATAGTTTATATTAGAGTTCACTAATGATGGTGTGCATTATATGGATCTTGATAAACGTATAATCAGGTGTATCTACCATTGTAGTATCATATGGAACATTATCACTGCCTTAAAAACTCTGTGCTCAGCCTGTTCATCCTTTCCTTACCTCTACACCCTGGAAAACAGAGATATTTTAATTGTCTTCATAATTCTTACTCTTATAGAAATGTCGTATGCTCTAATCATGCAGTATGTAGACTTTCATATTGTTTTCTTATACTCAATAATAAATAACTTTCTTCTATGTCTATTTGTGACTTTATAGCTATTTTTTTGTAGCATCAAATATCATTCTGCTTTGACATGCCAAAGTTTGTTTATATATTCATCTACTAAAAGGTATCTCAGTTGCTTCCAAGTTTTTGACAATTATGAATAAAACCTTTATTAACATCCATGTGCCAGTTTGTATGTTGACATAAGTTTCAACTCATTCAGGTAAATATGAAGAGTGCAGTTGCTTTATCACATGGTTAAGAGTATGTTTAGTTTTGGAAGAATCCACCAAAGTGTCTTCCAAAGTAACTGCACCATTTCATTCCCACCAGGCATTAATGAGAGTTTTTGTTGTTCTATATCCTTTTCAGCATTTGGGATTGTCTGCTTTGGATTTTGTCCATTCTTGCAGCTGAGTGGTGGCATCCTCATTTTAATTTGCAATTTCCTAATGCCATAGGATATTGAGCATCTTTCAAAATGCCTCCTTGTCAACTGTGCATCTTCTTTGGTGAGGTGACTGTTCATATCTTTTGTCCAATTTTAATCGGGTTGTTCATTTGCTAATGTTGAATTTTAGGAGTTCTTTATGTATTTTGGATAATGATTCTTTATCAGATGTGTCTTTTGTAAATATTTTCTCCCGATCTGTGGTTTGTCTTCTCAATCTTTATTATTTTTTTAAATTTCTTATTTATTTATTTACTTATTTACTTATTTATTTATTTATTTATTTATTTATTTATTGAGAGAGAGAGAGAGAAGGGAGAGCACAATCAGCGGAGGAACAGAGAAAAAGAGAGAGAGAGAATCTCAAGCAGGCTCCACACTCTCACTGCAGAGCCCAGTGTGGGGTTTGAACTCAGGAATCATGAGATCATGATCTGAGTCGACACTGAGAGTCAGATGTTTAACCCACTAAGCCACCATAGCACCCCTCATTCTCTTGCTATTGTTTTTCTTCAGAGCAGGAGTTTTTAATTTTAATAAGGTCTAGTTTATCAATTGTTTCTTTC
Source organism: Suricata suricatta (assembly GCF_006229205.1). Lineage (NCBI taxonomy): Eukaryota > Metazoa > Chordata > Mammalia > Carnivora > Herpestidae > Suricata > Suricata suricatta. The sequence continues at coordinate 156,916,125 of NC_043700.1, read as the reverse complement.
ATGGATTGTGCCTTTAGTATTGTATGTGAAAAGTCATCACCAGATCCAAGGTCATGGATTTTCTACTATGCTATATTGTAGGAGTTCTATACTTTTGCATTTTACATTCAGGTTTGTGATTCATTTCGAGCTAAAATGTGTGAAAGGCATATGGTTTGTATCTAGATTTATTTTTAGTCATGTGTCTAGTTCCAGTACTATTTGTTGAAAAGACCTCTTTGCTCTATTGTCTTTGTTCCTTTGTCAGAGACCACTGACAGTTGATCTGCAGAGACCAGATGACACACTTCTGTGGGCTTATTTATGGGCTCTCTATTTCATTCCACTGACTTATCTGTCTATTCTTTTATCAACAATCACACTGTCTTGATTACTATAGCTTTATAGTAAGTTTTCAAGATGAGTAGTATCTGTGCTCTAATTTTGTCTTCTCCGTCAATACTGTGTTGGGTTTCTTGATCTTTAACTCCTCCAGGTAAACTTTCGAATCAGTTTTCTGATATCTATAAATTAACTTGATAAGATTCTGATCTGGGTTAGTTGAATCTATAGATAAATTTGGGAAGACCTGACATTTTGACCATATTGAGTCTTTTTATCCATAAATATGGAGTCTCTCTCAATTTTTTAAAATTCTTTGATATCTTCTATCAGAGTGTTGAGTTGTTCTTAGATGGATAAAAGGGGTATTTTTCCAAAATGGTTCCTTTTTCCTTTCTCCTTCTGGAAGCATGATGGAATTTTTCTCCACTATTTGCTGTAAGAACCTGGTAGAGCTCCTGGAGGTAAAACTCAACAAAAGTATAGAGGCCCCCAGAGGTTGGGTCCCATTGGAGTTTTGATCTCAGTTGCATCCACAGTTTAAGCTCCAGCAATTCACTAATCACAGTTTATGTTTTCTAGCCTCAGTACTGGTTTCTGTGGAAGTTTCTGCTCTGGAAAAGTTGTGATTCTCTGTATCTGCCTTTTTGTCTCTCTAATTTGGGGGGTGAACTGACTCTCTGAAAGATCTAAAGAGGGTTGCTTATTTTTTCAGTTTATTCAGATTTTTACTTGTTGTTAGGATGGAGTGACAATTTCTAAGCTCCTTATTTGTCAGACCAAACGGAGTATGCTTATTTTTAATCAACATTTTCAAATCTCTCAAACTCTTAAATCTCTTTTCTAACTTTCCTTTCCAATAGTCACCAATCAAATCATTCACTGATCAAACATTACAGAGTACCTACTAAATTAGATAAGGCCTCTGTATGCTGAAGGTAATTAAACAGTAACTTGTAACCAAGATAAAATGATTTTACTGTCCAGTGGAAGACACCATCAGTGAATTTCTTCCATTTTTATTATATGGTTGTTATATCAGTTAATAAAAGAGTTGGTCTCTGGATTGTATCTTTTGCAGGCAGAATATGGTATCACATAAGGAAATTTTTAAATTTTTAATGATAATTCTTTTCAGTACTAAATGAAGCAAACACTAAGTTAAGGCTGTTGTAGTCCTTGGAAGTAATTTAAACCATGAATTCCAACAAGGTTTTTGACAGTTACAAGTGGGAAATACATAAGCAATAGAAGGACAATGCACTGGGGAGAGATGATTTAAGAAAGCTAAGTTTCTGTACTGATACAGCATATTTTCTTTTAAATAGAAAGTCACTACTTCAAGTTAAATCTAAGTTTCAGGCAAGACAGTCCATGATATTTATTATTTATGTACTGAGATTTAGGTAGAACACAAAAGTAATTTTAGATTTTGCTATGGTAACAAATGTGAAATTATCATAGTAGTAGGATGACAGACTCAATATGAAGCACTTTCGATGTTTGCCAAGAAGCTCTGCACAGACACTCCTTTCCAGTATTTTAGATAATTCTACCTAACCAGGTGGGAAGTGTACAACAAGAGAAGCAGTTGTAGCCTTTTCAGAAATATAACATGCTAAAAATATTTTAAAACATTTGAGTATTTTCAACTTCCGTATTTTTACAATTCAATGTTACCTTGCCTTTACTTATTTTCCATGTCAAAAACCTTCCATAATTCATTAGGAATATTGTAAATTTGTTCTAACAAAAACCTAGATGGTAAAAGACATTCATCACATGCATTTAAAGAAATATTGCTCTTAGTCTATGTAAATGATCTTTCCCATGTTCAGAGTTTTCCCCTACATGAATGTCTAATTCCATCTGTGACTTATGTCAGTTCTCTAGGACTTTTGTGTCCATTAGGTGTTTAAGTAAAAAACTTTTACATTGCTTATTATGAAATCAGTAATTAATTCTCATATTTAATAGAAATCAGTAATGTAATACATTGGTAAATCAAATTAATAAACAATATATTATGAAATACAAACTATGACAAAAGTCAAGGAAGGCACTGGTTCATCTATGACTCCCAGCTTTTTCAAATGCATGCATGGCCCTGTACAAATAAAATTCTCCCTTATTTAATCTTTCCAAATGGAAAGAAGATACCATTTGTTAACTTACTTAACACTTAACAGGCACTCAATATTTTCCAGGTATTGGGGATTCAATGACAAATTAATAAATCAAACTCCAACTCTTTACATTTTGGGTCCTTTGAATTTATGGCCCTCATCTAACAGATAGGCAATTCCTCTGGTTATCATTCATCTGTCTCTCCTTCATTCAATTCTTAGTAAAATATATCTCTTTAGACCCTCCATGACCATCCTATTGAATGGTCCATTAATCCATCCCTATCATTTTCTATCACAATACTGTGTTTGGTTTGCTTAATTACTTTTTAAAATTATTTTATTTACATTTTTGTTTACTTTTTTCTTGATTTTCTACCCAAGTATAGTAAAAATCCCATACAGTAGACTTTTGCAGCACCTCCAGCAAAGTGACCAATTTCTTATACAGAGACTTTCAATAAATGCTTTTTGAATTAATTTACTAATTCATCAATCAACCAATTAATAAAAGTTTTTGCTATTGTGAAGTTAACTTCTGTTGAAGGCTTTCATTATAGTGCAATGATTATTGCACAGAGGCTAGCAATAACATGCAAAACCCACGAGAAAAGAAAGTCAACTGAACTCCATCTATTGAACAGAATTCAGCTTCACAAATAGAGTTCTTTCCATTCACTTTCCTGACCACTATTTCCACAAGATACCCTATAAAAAAAATAGCTACATACAATCCATTATTTTCCTCTTCTGGGGTTGTTTCTACTATTAAATAAGGTTCTTTATTCATTTTCTCAAATAATATAATCACTTTTTTTGTGTTTGGAATGGAGATCTTGTAGCAGGAGGTAATTATGGGATGGCTGAAGATGTAAGGATAAAGGTGTGCCCCATGTTATCTTCTTCTAAATCTTAGCCCAGTTCTCTCACCCAGCTCTAGCATTGGCAGTGGAGTCAGCTTTTCCCAAAGATCTTGCATTAGTGGCAAAGTAATGCACACCAAATTTAAAAATGGGTAATTGTTTTTTTTAAATAGTTTATTGTCAGATTGGTTTCCATAGAACACCCAGTGCTCTTCCCCATAAGTGCCCTCCACCATCACCACCATCTCTTTACTCCCCCTCCCCCTTCCCCTTCAACCCTCATTTCATTTTCAGCATTCAATAGTCTCTCAAGTTTTGCATCCCTCTCTCTCTCCAACTCTCTTTCCCTCTTCCCCTCCCCCTGGTTCTCCATTAGGTTTCTCCTGTTCTACTGTTAGACCTATGAGTGCAAACATATGGTATCTGTCCTTCTCTGCCTGACTTATTTCGCTTAGCATGACACCCTCAAGGTCCATCCACTTTGCTACAAATGGCTGTATTTCATTCTTTCTCATTGCCATGTAGTATTCTATTGTATATATATACCACATCTTCTTGATCCACTCATCAGGTGATGGACATTTAGGCTTTTTCCATGTTTTGGCTATT
>NC_043700.1:156881930-156912106 GCF_006229205.1 Suricata suricatta | reverse complement strand
GATACTAGCCCTTTATCTGATATGTCATTTGCAACTATCTTTTCCCATTCTGTCGGTTGTCTATTAGTTTTCTTGATTGTTTCCTTTGCAGTGCAAAAGCTTTTTATCTTGATGAAGTCCCAAGAGTTCAGGTTTGCTTTCATTTCCCTTGCCTTTGGCGATGTGTCAAGTAGGAAATTGCTGTGGTGGAGGTCTAGGAGGTTGTTTCCTACTTTCTCCTTGAGGGTTTTGATGGTTTCCTGTCTCACATTCAAGTCCTTCAGCCATTTTGAGTTAATTTTTGTGTATGGTGTAAGAAAGTAGTCTAATTTCATTCTTCTGTGTGTTGCTGTCCAGTTCTCCCAGCACCACCTTGAGAAAGTCAGAATAGAAGGAACTTACCTAAACATTATAAAAGCAGTTTATGAAAAGCCCACAGCCAACATTATCCTCAATGGGGAAAAACTGAGAGCTTTCCCCCTGAGATCAGGAACACGACAGGGGTGTCCACTCTCACCACTACTGTTTAATATAGTGCTGGAAGTCATAGCATCAGCAATCAGACAACAAAAGGAAATAAAAGATATCAGAATTGGCAAAGAAGTCAAACTTTCACTTTTTGCAGATGACGTGATACTCTACATGGAAAACCCAATTGACTCCACCAGAAGCCTTCTAGAACTGATCAGTGAATTCAGTAAAGCTGCAGGATACAAAATCAATGTACAGAAATCAGTTCCATTCCTATATACCAAAAATGAAGCAGCCGAAAGAGAAATCAAGAAACTGATCCCATTCACGATTGCACAAAAAACCATCAAATACCTAGGAGTAAACGTAACCAAGGATGTAAAAGACCTATAAGATGAAAACTATAGAAAACTTATGAAAGAGATTGAAGAAGACACCAAGAAATGGAAAAACATTCCCTGTTCATGGATTGGAAGAATAAACATTGTGAAAATGTCATTACTACCCAAAGCAATCTACACATTCAATGCAATCCCCATCGAAATTGCACCAACATTCTTCTCAAAACTAGAATAAGCTATCCTCAAATTCATATGGAACCACAAAAGACCCCAAATAGCCAAAGTTATGTTGAAGAAGAAAACCAAAACAGGAGACATCACAATCCCAGACTTTAGCCTCTACTACAAAGCTGTCATCATCAAGACAGTATGGTATTGGCACAAAAACAGACACATAGACCAATGGAATAGAATAGAGAACCCAGAACTGGGCCCACAAATGTACAGCCAATTAATTTTTGACAATGCAGGAAAGAGTATCTGATGGAAAAAAGACTGCCTCTTTAGCAGGTGGTGCTGGGAAAAATGTGTAATTATTTAAAGGCATCTCACAGTGGCTAGTATATCCCTGGAAAAACTGATGGTTGTAAATTAATTCAAACTACTATTACCATAATAAGCTTACATTTAAAAAAATTCAGGGAACATGTCTTTACATTCTATTCTGCTATTTGCAAGTTTATGTACATTAGTGAAATGTCATCCTAAAAAAAATAAAAATAGGCTAATTGCAACTTTATACTGCCACTTTCAGTCCTTGAATTTTTATAGTTCCCTAATGTCTTCTGTAGTCGCTTAATTTCTTCACGCTTCCATGGCCATGGTTAATGCATGTCACATAGCATTTGGGAATGGAGTGACCTGAAAACTGCCCAAGTCATTGAATTAAGAGTAACTTTGCAAAGACAATTAAATATTAGAGACTTTTTCTCAGGAAGGGTCAAGTTAAGGTCTTCTACAGTGTTTTTGTACATTTACCTATTCTTGGCATCCCAATGTCACCTAACTTTAAATATGGCATTGTATGGAAGTTTTTCTCCTCTGTATACTTTAACTAGTTTTTTTTAAACCTCCTTTGTTATACATATAATATACTCAGCTTTGGGCTGTTACCTTTGGTTCTATTGGTGAATTGTTTTCATAATACTTTTCCTATCTGTAAAATGAGTATGTTGCACAAGATCATCATATGTTCCAACATTTTGCCAGAAGGCTGGCTGCTAAAACACGGCCATTATCATGTCATTCCCTTGCTCAAGAAGCTGTGCTAGGTCCCAGGAACCTGCTGTTATGAGATCAGATTCTGCTGTGAGTATTTTCAGGCTCTCCACATTCTAGAATTGCTCTCTCTCATATTAGTAGTCACTTCTCTGATACACACACACACACACACACACACACACACACACACACACACACAAACTCCACATCAGAGAGGTAGTCTGAGATTTAAGCTCACCTCTTTGGGAACCTTAACTGAGTGACATAGCAATGATACTTAAAATGTTACCAAGCCACGAATTTCTTACAGGCTGTGACAATATAAGTGCAGGAGAAAAGTATTTAGAACGTTTTATAACAATTTGACATTGTCATGACACACAAGCTCATGATGAACACGCTTGTGTTTTGGGACAGTTTTAGTGTTTCTTAACTGGCACAGTGAGTAACACAGAGGGATTTGCACAGAGGTCACACCCAGTAAGACCACATTACACTCCACAGTGACTTTGTTTGACAACTATAGATTAAGTTTGTATAACTATATGGGGCTATCTAAAGACTTATTTATATCTGAAAGTTATTTTAAAAGCATTTTCATTTTTACTCAAGCCTGTTTTTTAATTTACAGTTTAACATCATTAGCTAAGTCAGGGAAATAATATCTCTATTATTTAGTTTTAACCTTAATTTAATTATGATGATGCAAATAAGCATTATTGTACATTTTGTCAAGATAAATTTGGGGTGCCTGGTAATTCAGTAGGTTGAGTGACCGACTCTTGATTTCAGCTCAGGTCATGATTCCAAGGTTGTAGGATCAAGCCCCACATTGGACTCTGTGCTGAGCATGAACCCTGCTTAAGATTCTCTCTCTCTCCCCCCCTCTCCCCCACCTACATGCACATTCGTTCTAAAATAAAAGACAAAGCCTTATTTAAAAAAAAGAGAAGATAAACCTTTTCAAAATATTACAGCGGTAGTAAACTAATATATGATGATGAAAGTAATTCTGAAGAAATGAAGAAAGCATTTATATTATATTAAATTCTGTTTAGTCACTACGATCAATGATGAAGTGTTAAAATTACACTGTGATCTAGCTAACTGTGCTGCCTAACACACCAATGGAACAAATAGAACCTAAATAGCTTTTAAATTTACACATAAAGAAATGTTCAAAATCAAAAGTATCTTGTAAAAGAAAAGGTATTGAATTACAAAGCTGATGGAAGTAATGTTTAATATTTTGTAAATGACCCTCAGTGTTTTGTGAGCTTATTGTAAGTACCACTATGAGTGAACACTAAGTGTATATGTATACATAACTGCTGAGTTCTCAGTGCGAGGCCATTTCAGATGCATTAGCTTGAAAAGAGTGTGTGAAAGGCAGCAAAAAAGATCACTCAAGTACCGCTTTCCAATGACAGCATACATCAAACTCAGAAACCAACTAATGATAGAGAAGACCAACTCATACAATACATAAAGCCAGCAAAGTGTTTGTCATTGTGGCTTAACAAATCCAGAGATATTCTTAGCATGGCAATCCTGTTAGTATTTGTGCAAATTTGCACATGAACAGTTTTTAGCTTCAGTGCTAAAAAACACAGCTAGACGTGAAGTATATAAAAATATTCAGTTTGGAGTTCAAATTCTGTGTGGGAGTATGCTGTAATGGTACAGCTGCAAAAGCAAGGAAGCGTTCTGGAGTAATCATCCAGATTTAGAAGCTGCTGCCAGAATATTATTCATCTCCACCTTCCTTGCTTAACTGAAATGTTTTGATTTTTTTTATAGGTGCACCAAATAATGTAATTAGTGATGTAGTAAAAATTGTGAATCACTAAAAACTGAAGGGTCAAGTTTGAGATTATTCATTTTATAAGGAGATAATATGAAAGCTAATCAAAAACTTGATTGTCTCGTGCTGAAGAATAATGGCTATTAAGATGAAAACTTCTGTTGAAATATTTGGATTGCAGAATAAAACCTCATTGCTTATGCAATGTAAGAATCCAGTTTTGTTCCAACATTTTAAAGTTGTAAATTAAGCATCCAGACTTGCTATTTATCTGGTATCTTTGGAATTTCTAATTATCATAGTACTTTCATGCAAAGGAGGAATGAGAGATGTTTTTCAACAGCAGATAAGACTTAAAGGTGAAAACAAAAGTAAGAAGCTTTAAGTAAGAGAGTTTCTAGAGTGTTATGATGTGACCCAGAATTCAATAACATTTATTAAGTAGGTAGATAGTAATCTTGATAATTTACATCTGTGTAAAGTTATCAACAAACACCTTATAAATTTGGTAGATGATTTAAATTCTTTTTATATCAAAGAATATTCACTTATCAGATATTAATGGAATCCAAAATCAGTTTTTTTTTCATAATAAGTGAAATAAAGCTGAACAGTAACTTTCAAGATAAATTGTTGGCACTGGCTACAAATGAATTAAAGATAAACTCTGAAAATACAGCATCATTTTCTTTATCCCAGAAAAAAGTTGAACATGAGCTTGCTGAAATTGCTTTAAAATCACTTATTTCATTGCTATCAAAATATATTTGTGAGACTGATTTCTCTGTGGTGAGTTTATAAAAATTGGAATAGTTAAATATGTTATTCCCTGTGAATACTGTTGTCAGTAGAATCTATATTAGATAAGTCAAGCAAGGAACAAGTTCATTTGTGACATTAAAACTTTACAATTTGATGTGTAGATATATATTCAAAGGATAAAGTAAGTCTTCAATATAATGAACCACTATTTTATTCATAGCTTTTTAATTTCTATTGTGGAACTACAACAAGTTCAAGTGTAATAGTGATTCTCTATCTGATTACAGTGATGAAAACTTTCAATGCAGAATATGTAGTTTTTAAATCTTCCCTCCTTTGTAATGCTTGTTCTGATTATATTTGTTAAATGTTACATATTGTTGGGAGCTGCCGAATTTTGGCCGCCTCAGGCAAGGATATATCGCTCTCCAGGGAGCGACCATAAAAACAAGATTTACATCTGGAGGCTAGGAGAGTGCATTTCCTGGTCCAGGAATCGGAGACAGTCATACTGGGCCAGATGAGAAAAGCCAAAATGAACAAAAGATCAACCGCATTTGGGTTTATGCAGTGTTAATCTTCCCCTGCCCATTACTGCGGACAAAAGTCTGGGCGCTCCTTTTGATGCTGTGTGGAGTTTCAGTTTCGGTTTCCCCTTTTTCTAATAATCATTTGACTCTGTTACCTGGCAACCAACCTGGGTCAGTTTCCGCCCCAAATCCTATATAGATGTGGATTATTTTCTTAATAAACGGGGGCTTGATCAGAAACGCTTGTCTTGCCTCACTCTCTGTGCGCCCCTTCCTGCCCTACTCTCTCTCCTTCCCTCAGGAACGACTCGCAAGGATTCACTGCCCCGCCGGCTGGGGCAGGACCAGACAACATATTTTCAATTGAAACTAATAATAAAAATGTGGCTTGTATTTTTGTCTGTTTTTTACTTTGATTTCATTTTCATAGTAACTCATTTTACTGAATTTTACACAAGTATAGTTATTGCAACAAAAGAGAAACTTTGTAAAAGATTAGTTTTTGCTCTAGATAGTTAAGACACAGTATCCTCTACTTCTATGCTTGCCATGAATGATATAATGTCAGGAACATGGTAGATGTTCAGCAAATATTTATGGATATATAGATTTGTACCAATAAATTAGGTTACATTTTCTGAAGGGAACAGTCCCTCCCAGTGGATAACTATATCTATGATTCATTCTTATCATCTGCCATTTTCCAGGGGTAGAAATAATTAAAGTAAAAAATATGAACTAAATTATGCATAATTCTTCATAAATTTCAAAATATTAATGAGCATGATATCACAGAAAACTGCGTGGAATTTAGTATTCCGCGGAACACAACAAGCACACCTTCCCTTTTCTATGAACTGTAAATATCATCATGCAGATAAAACCATACTATAGAATGTTGGAAAAGCAAAAAAAGAGTGTTATGTAATCAGAAATTTTCTTAAAAGAATAAAAAAAGCAAACACCCTACTGTCTTTTGTTTTTGAAGATTTGATGTTAGGAAGCCAACCAGGCTGAGTTTTTGTTTGACCAAACAAAAGAATACTATGAAAATACAAAGTAAAATATTATTCAAGACTTCTGCATTTCAGCACACAGACATTTGTCTCATACAGGATACAAAGTCAATGTACCCCTATGGAGATCCATGGGAGAAATGCCAGAAACAAACTAAAACCGTTGGTGGTCCTTGATCTCCTCTTTAATACCTATGGCTTCCCATATTTGGAAATTAGAGAAAACTTGCTTTATTAAGTGACTATGACAATTTTTTGAATAAAATATTAATCAAGATTAGCTTTTACTATTAAAACCTTTAATCAAAGACATAATGTCTTCCCCACCCTTGCATTTTATCAGGGATCCTGTAAAGGACAATTGACTATGTATGCCTCTTTCCTCCCTGAGTGGACAAGGTAAGTGCCATTGCTGTTCTATAGATTTCTTACTTTGTTTTTCCAATTGTGTGAACAAAATTATACTTTTTCTTTAAATGATCTGAAACATGATTAGTTGTTGCAATGACTATCATTGGTGTAGGTGCATTATTGAAATGTACAGTAGTTTTCAGCAACCTATCAGTAAAATTCATAGGGAATGGAATTCTTTCTCCTATTTTTTCAATGGGGTAACAGTATACCCCACTGTAGCCAAATGCTATTTCTTTAGTTTAACTAGTAGAACCTGCTAATATTATCTATCACCACATCAAAGTTAATTTAACAGAGAAAAACATTAGCATGTTAGGACAATTTAGATAATAGGAAGTATTTTTTTAATTATTTATTTATGGGAGAAAGGAGCAGAGAGAGAGAGAGAGAGAGAGAGAGAGGATCTGAAGCAGGCTCTGCCCTGTCAGCACAACCTGATGCGGGGTTTGAACCCAGGAACTGTGAGATTATGACCTGATCTGAAGTTGGACACTCAACAGACTGAGCCAGCTAGGTGCCCCAGGTGTTGGAGGTATTTCTATAAGAAACCTTGCAGAGCTGTGAGTGAGAGGAGACACAGTGACCTCTTTTTCAGCAAGCCGATTCTTTTTAGATAAATCTGATGTCTTGGGAAATTGAATTGGTTAGCATCCTCTTTCCTCATCTCTCCTGTGTCTTCTAACAACTGAAATTCTTCTAAAGTCAGTGTTATTTGATGGAATGTGAAACGCTTATTTATCTCTGTCTTTAAAATCTCTTAATAACACCAACAAAGGGGTCTCAATTAATCCAGCGGGTTGGATAAAGAGTTGGGCAAATATATAAATATAGAGTGGGGGAGATAACTAAAGTTATTTTTATATAATAAGCCTATTCTGAATCCTCATCCATTGAGATTGCCAGAGCCAAAAAGTTAAATTATTTTAGATAATACAAAAATAAAATGTCTTCAGTATTTGGAAAGGAATATATCTGCTAAAATGCCTGAGAGTTTATAAAATTTACACAAAACCTTTATTGAAAAATAATTGGAAGCCACTCACAGCATGCTATAAAAAATTCCAATTTTCTATCCTGTTTAATTCTGATACTATTAGCCTTCTTTGCCTGTAACACGGAAATTGAAACATGATAATTTTTGCCCAATGTTTAAAAATACAGAATCATGTTATATTATTATAAATTCTTATTCCTATTCTCTGAAAATAATCTAGATTTTGTATTAAATAATTAAAATCTTTTTCATTCTCTTCTTATGCACCTTATAATTCCAAGAATCATCCAGACATAGCTTAGATCAATTCTTCCCATGCTGTAAATGAACATAGTTTTAATACTTACAGGCCACCATAGGTCATTGGGTTATAATTTCCTGAGAAAATGCACAAGGTCCCTCGTCAGGAAAATACCAGCCTTTTCAAACATATAAGCAATCAAGCCATGAAGGTTTATTGAGCACATTTAGGCTACATTGAAATGTATTTTATGATTTTCTTTGTTCAAATAATCGATGGCCTATCAGAATATGTAATGTGTATTTCAGTATTAGAAGGACATATCCAAAACAAAATACAGAAAGTGGTGAAAACTATTTTATAACAAAGTAGAAAAAAATAATTGATACACTTTTCATCCTTTATTTCTTTGAACTAGATCATTTAAATTTCTCCTATCTGGCAGACTGGAAAAAGTGTTTGGTGTAACAATTCCCCCAATCCTTAAATTCGATTTCTGAGCACATTTAGGTATTTTCTTTTTCTTATTTCTGTTCTTAGTAGAGCGGGAAGCTATGCTTTTCCCTACAGACTGTTCATGGACAACAGCCTAGCCTGTGTCCCATTTTAGTCCTTACCCATCTGAATTTAAAATGCTATCACAAGATTTCTTCTAAATCACCAAAACTTAACAGGCTATTTTCTCTCTGAATTTCTATTTGCCACTTACTCTGTACTTTAGTGCTGCAATACCAGTTCAAACTTCCTCATCTCTCTCTTTGCCTGATATAAAATGTTCATCTGTCAGCAGAATTCATGGCATCGTCTTTAATCTTAATTTTTAAGATAAATGAAGCATTAAGATTTGGTTTATCATTTTAAATAAATAAATAAATAAATAGCAAATAAGTTATTTGCTATTCACTGCCTAAAAATAGTTTTTAACATTTACATGAGAATGCTCACAGAAGAGAGAGGTAATTTTAAGTTATATATATGTCAATATGAAAGAAAAGAAAATCTTTACCATAGGCAATAAATGGAAGAGACCAATCTCTAAATGTATTTGCATGTGAATTTTATAATTATAAAATTAGTTCCAAGATCATGATTTATTTGGGAAGTATTCCACAGAAATTAATATTTCCATTTTAAGCCAAATTAGTTACATGGTACATTGATTTAAAAAATTACATTTGTATTGCATTTGTAGCAAGATATAAAGTATCTTAAACTTTAAGATAAAAGAGTAATTCAAAAGTCTGATTTAAGTTTAATGTATTTCCAATAAAAAATTAAAATTAGAACTAAAGGAGCGACAACATGAAAACAGCAAATTAAATAAAGACATTTAGAGGTTCCAATTTCTTAAAACCCATCATTGTCTTTTATCACTGAATTTAAACCCTTCTTTTATTTTCTAAATGAATTATCTTAGTAGTGGGTTATGTTTGTGCTTTTTTACCACAGATCATGATACTTGATTACTTTCTAATCCACATACTGGGTCACATTTAGCCTTTTTTTCTTAAGTCATGCCATAGCTCTTTATTTCTGTCTGTGTTCAACCATTGGGAAGATGTATGAAAATGAAAGGTGTGGTCAATTACCCTCTTATTTCGTCATTAAAGATTCCATTTCGTATTTAATGCCACATAAGGACAGTGTGACTATCCTAAGGACCTCAGTTAACTGTAGTTATTGTTGCTGGTATGCTGTGGGTCATATTTCTTCTTTTCAATGCCAATGTTATAGAAAAGGTAATTGATACAGGTTGCCTTCCTTCCATTCCTAGTTCAATTCTAAACTACTTAAATCTACCTTCAACCTTTATTAATGTGCTAAAACTGCTCTCACAGTATCTAGTTAATAAAATACAGTTATGTATTTTCATTCCCATCCTCCTGGATTTCTCTAAATAACTGAGTCTTCACTAACCAAATTCTTGCAATCATTTCTACCTTTAGGTCTGCTTTGTTTTACTTTCCCAATTGTAGTTAGCTCTTTTTGTTGTTATTATTGTTATCTTCCATACTATAAGAATAGATATTTTCTAAAGTCCAGTTTTCAATTCTATTCTCTTTTCACTACATTGTCCCCAGGGATTAATCCAACCTACCTTATAGCTTCAATTGCTGTTTTAGTGTATATGACACAAATCTTTTCCTAAATAAAAGAACCTGACCACCAAACCAGTTACTCCATTTAATTACAACATATTTTCACAGTATTTATTTTTATTATTTTTTTGTGTTGTTTACTTTGGCCCAGCCCCCTGACATGCTATCTTTTCTTTCTTCCCCAACTCATCCTCCTGAAATCTCTAGTCAAGATTTCTCTCAAATGTATTGTTTTTAATGAAACTCTTCCTGATTCCCCAATATGGATATGATGATTATTCCTTCAATGTAATTTCTACTTTGTTTATGGAATTTGTCTTACTCTACTTGTTTTTGCTATTATATATTTGTTTGTTTAATCCTGTCTATTTAATGATAATATTTTTCAAGGTAAATATCTTAGTTCATTTGGACTTCTATAACAAAATACCACAGACTGGATGGCTTATAAACAATGGAAATTTATCTCTCACAGTTCTGGAGCTAGAAGTCTAAGATTGAACATAAGAACATGGTCATGTTCTGAAGGCTCACTTCTTGGTTCCTAGCTGGTGCCTTCTCCCTGTGGCCTAACATGGTGGAGGAAGTGAGGGATCTCACTCAGGTCTCTTTTATAAGGCTATAATCCCTTTCATGAGGGCTCTACCTTCATTGAACTAATTATTCTCAAAGGCCCTACCTCCTAGTACCATCTTCTTTGAGGGTTATAATTTCAACATGAGTTGGGGAGGGACACAAACATTCAGTCCATAGCAATAGAGATGATATCTTAATGTCTTTGGCTTCCTTAAAGTTTGTAGGATATAATGCCTTCATCTATCGAGCAAATGATGAATTGAATTGAATATTTCAACTTTTTCATTCTTTTCACTTGAGGATTTCAAAAAAGTCAGGCTCATAAAACAATGCATAATACAATTGTGGAGGAATAAAGACATTGAACAGTAGACATGATATACTTTTGAGAAAACTGGGAAAGAAGGTAAAGATGCAAATCAAACTGAGACTGAGAAATAACTGCTTTTTCCAGTCATTGGAGCACTTGTGTAGTTCATACCAACCAACAAAAAATATCATGATGGAACTAAAAAGGAGTCTGAACATCCCAGAGAGATAAGTGGCAACAATTTGGCATTTGCAATATGATAGAATTCTTAGGTCCAAAACTTTCCTACATAAAATGTATTTATCAGGATTAGATGATTCCATGCTTTGGTTTGCCCTGGGATAGTCTAGGTTTTTACTGTTGCCCATAAATAATTATTACCCTTTTTTTTTGGTTCTCAAAAATGTCCCAGTTTCAATAAGGTATTATGCTAAGTGAAATAAGTCTGTCAGAGAAGGACAGATATCATATGTTCTCACTCATTTGTAGATCTTGAGAAGCTTAACAAAAGACCATGGGGGAAGAGGAAGGGAAAAAATAGTTACAAACAGAGAGGGAGGGAGGCAAACCATAAATGACTCTTAAACACAGAGAACAAACTGAGAGTGGATGGGGTTAGGAGAAAGGGGGAAAATGGGTGTTGGGCATAGAAGAGGGCACTTGTTGGGATGAGCACTGAGTATTGTATGTAAGCAATGAACCACAGAATCTACCCCAAAAACCGAGAGCACACTTTACACAATGTATGTTAGCCAATTTGACAATAATTACTAATTTAAAAAAATAAAGAAAGAAAGAATTATTAAATATATGATTATCTTACCTAAAATATATAAGGCTAGGTAGTTTATCAATGTATGGCCATGTATATCTCTATGGTTGTCAATCTATGACCTTATATATTCACACCCTTGTCACATTTCTAGCAAAATGATTTATACTTTCAATAATTCAAAAATGCTGACCTACTAATTATGATTTAATGAAGGACAAGAATCACTATGTTCTTCCTCTCACTTAACAGTGCCTTAGACATTATTGACCCTTGCTCAGGGTTTATTGAACTGGACCATGTTCTAGGGAGTTTATATCAAAGGCTCCTATTAAGAGAGTCCCTGACATTAGGGCTCTTCATTAAGTCACATATATAATACTTTCTCAGGTGATTTTGCTTTCTAGAAAATCAAAGGGAGCCTGTACAGAATGAATTTGGACACCTACTTGAAAGAAGATTTGCCATTGACTCACAATAGTAACTACTCATTTTTGGAATAGAGTGTTCAAAGTACTGATGTGGGTTTTTTTTCCAAATAAATCACATTTGCCACCTTTCAAGCTAACCCCTTCCTATGAAAACCTCATTTTAAATATAATATTCCAGAACTTGCACATATACATGTCATAAATTTTGTTATGTAGTTATTTGGATATTGAAGATTGATAGAATGAAGCTACCAAGGAAAGACAAGATAAGACACATAAGAATAAAATTGGTCAGATTCTGTAATCTTTCTCTCTTTGAGTAATTTTCAATGTATCAAAAAATTAAAATTAAAAATAGATCTATTTGCTTCATTTCAACTCTTTATCACCCACCCACTCCTTAATAAGGGGGAAAAACTCCAGCATCTCTTTTCCTTAAACCCACCCACCATTTTTTAAAAGATCTCATTAAATAAAAAAAACAAAGAGTAGATACTTTCACTGAGTGTGCAAAATTAAAATTGTTTTGCCACTGAATTCATTAACCTCTCCAAGAGAAATCTCTGACGCTAACATTGATAATGCCTGTTAAACTTACATGCTGAGAAAAAGAAATGATGATAAGAAGAGAGATATGATAGAACTAGAAGAGAAAATTGGCATCTGCCTTCTAATCTGCAGCTCTAGGATTTCCTAGGAAATAAACACGCCATCAGTCATATCAATTAATCTGCACATACCAATTCCCAGCTAACAGACAGGCAACCTCAGATGAGGGGAACTAAAGTACACAGATGTAATATCAGGCTTATTAGAGAAGATGCTGGGCAGAAGATTCTACTTAAGATGGGGTCCAGAACATATAGTCAATAATGCAATCACCAATTCTCAAATGAAGTCTGGTTACCATAGTGTATCAGTGTTTGAAATTCACTGTAAGTTAAAAAAAATGATACTAAATAAAGTTCTAGGAGATAGCTCAGGATCCAGAAACTGGAACCAAAACGGATGGAAGCAAAGGAATAAAGGAGGACAGGTCAAAGGTCAGAAGCAGAATTCCAATATGAGAGCACTTCTTACCACTTTTTAAAAATTGTGTTTACTCACCCCTATTATGCCCCTTCAGTTTATGCAGAGAGTTGGCATGTGGATGAAAGAAAGAACAAAATGTTCTCTAAAATGCTTATGATATACTGTATGAGTTTAGTTCATACTTTGGCAGAATAAAGGAGGTGTTTAGGTATCTTTTGCTTCTCCTCTAGCCCATACATCCTCTCCCAAACCCTTGTTTTTGGTTTCAGTCAACATTTGAAGACAGGGTAGCTATATGGTTCTCTTTCTTTTCTCACCCTCCTGCTCTTTATACAAGAAGTGGCTGAGAAAGTATTGAAAGTTTTACTCCTTCCAGAATTATGACAATGGAAATAGACATATCAGCCATCGTTTCAAATGGTGGCTAGCATGATATTCTGCTAGAATTAAAGATTCGCATTCAACCTTATCAGCTGATACCAGGCTGGATTCCTTATGACAGACGAAATTTGAACATTACCAATGGCTAGTAGAGTATATCTATTTCAGATTAACAAAGTACTATTAAGCATTAAGCACCTCTTAGTCCAGGATTTCCTTATACCCCCTTCAATATCTAACTCAAAATCATAAAAATTATCCATTCTAATATATTATTCTAATACTTATATAGATTACCTGTTATATTTAGACCCAATTCATTTCAAGATAATGTATTTTGTATGTTTGTATGCTGAGATATATCAAAGTTCCTCTCTGTTTGGTTTTACATATTAATATACTGATATCCAATTTTTCCAGCACTAATTGCTGAAGAGACTCCAACACTGAATTACCAACTTTACCAGAAACCAACTCAGTTTCATTGCTCTCTGTCTATCTTCAGCCAATACCTTACTGTTTAACTAATATAGCTTAAAAGTAAGTTTTGAAATCAGGGAGGGAAAGTCCTTCAACTTTGTTTACTTTCTTAAACTGTTTTGGCTCTTCTAGGTCCATTTCCATTTAAATTTTCAAATAAGGTTAAAAATGTTTTTTAAGTTTAGAAGAGTTTGGTATTTATGGGAAACCTCACATGCAGTTTACCTGTTATTAACAACTAACATTATTATGGTACATTTGTCACAATTATGAAACAATATTGATATATTATTAACTAAAGTCCAATTTCATTTGGGTTTCTTCAGCTTTTCCCTAGTAGCTTTTTTTTTCCTGCTTCAGAATGTCATCCAGAGTACCACATTATGTGCATTTAGTTGTCCCCATTGGCCTTTCTTGCTGTGGCAATTTCTTTGAACTTTCCTTGTTGTTGACGGCCTTGACAGTTTTGAGGAGTACTGGTCAGGTATTTTGTAAAAACGTCCTTCAATTGTGATCTGTCCGTTGCTTTTCTCTGGGGTTATTCTCTGAATTCCTCCTGGGGAGGAGTGCTATCTTCATCATGTCATACTAATAATGCATACTATGAACATGACATCACTATCAATGTTAACCTTGATCACCTGACTGAGGTAGTGTTTGTTAGGGTTCTTCTTTTTAAATTTATACTCCAACTCCCCCCCTTCTATCCTGTACTTTTTATAATGAAGTCACTATGTGCAGACTACATTTAAGAAGTGGAATATTGGCATATCTTGTTATATTGTACTTCACTTTATTGAGCTCTGCAGATACTGCATTTTTTACAAATTTTTGACAACCCTGAATTGAGCAAGTCTACAGGCACCCAGGTGGCATTTGCTCACTTCATGTTTCTATGTCCTATTTTGGTAATTCTCACCATATTTCAAACTTTTTCAACAATATAAGTTATAGTGACCTGTGATCAGTGATTATGACTGACTGAAAGATCAGATGATGATTAGCATTTTTAAGCAATAATGTACTTCTTAATTTTTTTAATAAAATGTTTTAAATTTTATGTGTACATAAAATTTGTGTGCATGTACATTGTTTTTTAGGCATAATGTTAATATACACTTAATAGCATGCACTATAGTGTAAAATAAAGTATAAGGCATATTTTATGCATTGGGAAACCGAAAAATTTGACTTGCTTTATTGCAGTGATCTAAAATCAACCCACAATGTCTATGAGGTATACCTGTATCTAGGTAAGTTATTTGGAATTTTCTACATAGCAGATGTATCTATTCTCCACCAATATTGATTTATTCAATCATTTGTTTGTATTAGTATGGATTCATGGATAGTATCTTATATGTTGGAATTATAATTCATTACTACTTTATTTTATTGCTTACATCACTCTAGCCTTGACCTTTAGGAACTCTTCCAGATTATTGCTGTGTATCCTTGTCACATCATCATCATTGTGGTTTTATTTTTATTCTTGTTTTGAGCACTTCTTTGCTATCTAGTACTGAAGTTTGTTTAAGAAGGCATACAGGGGCACCTGGCTGGCTCAGATGGTAGAATATGTGACTCTTTATCTTGGGGTTATGAGTTCAAGCCCCATATTGAGTCTAAAGCCTACTTAAAAAACAAAAAAGAATGGCTTTGATAAAGCAATAAAAATTAATTTAAAAAAAGCCTATAGTGAGATCTTACTGTTTCCTTTTTTTTTCTAATCCACTATGCAATCTCTGACTTTTGATTAGAGGATTTAGTTCACCTATATTTAATATAGTGAGTGATAAAATTCTGTTTGTATCTGCCCTTTTGCTGTCTGACTTTTATAAGTCTCATTATTTTATGTCCCTATTAACTTTCCTCTTTCTGCTATAAATAAATATTTTTATACCACTTTAAGTATTCTAATGTTTTTAACATATACTTTGAAACTTATTTTATAGTGGCTGCTTTAATTATTATATGCATCTTTAACATCACAATCTACCTCTGGTTTATATTAATTTAATTCTGATACATCTATCAACTTTGAATCAGATTAGTTTCATTGTTTCACCCTGCTTTATGCATTTTAAATATATATATATATAATATATACACATATATATTTACCTACGTATTATACTTAGCTGCATATTTGGAATATTCTAGTGCTCCTCAACATTTTTCTCTGATTACAAATTATCATTTTCTTTTTACCCTAAAGGTCTTTTTGTTTTTGTTTTTGGTTTTGGTTTTGGTAGCGAATGTTAGTACAGTGATATGTTTTTGTCTATTTGACAATGTATTTTGCCTTTCTAGAAAAAAGAATCTTGATGGACAAATTTTTTATTTTATCATGCTTTGAATATGTCATCCTATTGCTCCCTTGAGTTCATTGTTTCCTATAAGGAATTATGACACGTCCCCATGTGTGATAAGTTGTTTTACACATGACACTTCAGTGACATTTCCTTTGCCTTTGCCTTAGCACTTGGACTATAACACACAGAAGTTGTCCTCAAACCTCTCAAACTCTCAAATCTCTAAGACTCCCCCCCCCCCGCCCCCGTCTATGGACAGTATGAGGGTTGGGAGATGCATTCAAAGTTGTGGCCTACTCTCCATTTCCCTTGCCTTTCACATTTTGCCAGGATTTCTAGAGTCTGCTTTACATCAGAAGGCTTAGGCCTGAGAGGCTTTTTTTTCTAGGTCTTTTAAAAAGTTTAAGTTCTCTCCCATAAATTTCTAGCCTGCTGATTGCCACAAACCAGAATCCAAATTTGAGCTAGCATATTTGCAGATTTTCTCTGTGATTCTAAGCCAAATCTGCCAATTAAGATCAGTAAACCTGCATGTTTTCATTCTCCACTTGACATCTTTGCCAGAAGAGCCTCTGATCTTTGAAGTAAAGTCACAGTTCTTGCAGACTGAGCTGGGTGTGTATTGAGGAAGGTAGAGAAGGGAACAAGTTCTAGGCAAGAAAGCTATGCCTTCCATCATTCTTATTTGGAGTTCTTATAATGTTTTGAATAAACACTTCTTAACTTGTTGCATGCCCCTAGTTAGGGTCCAATGCCTTTAGATGGCTAGGGGTTTTTTAAAACCATTTTACCCACTTAACCTTTTTTTAACGTTTACTTATTTTTGAGAGAGGGAGAGTGAGAGCATGAGCAGGGGAGGGGCAGAGAGAGAGAGGGAGACACAGAATCTGAAGCATGTTCCAGGATCTGAACTGTCAGCACAGAATCTGACACTGGGCTCGAACTCACAGACTGCGAGATTATGACCTGAGCCAAAGTCAGACACTCAACCAACTGAGCCACCCAGGTGCCACCCCATTTAATCTTTAAGGGTAAATAATTAAGATCTTTCTTGCACTTTTTATTTTTGTTTTCTTCAGAAGGGAATCACCTAGCTTCTCTGGAACCACTATTGGAAATCTTATAATTATTAAATTATTGAAAGGCGTTCAGTGAAACAGCTGATAAAAACAAAGTGCTATATATAGTCATCCAGGGAAGACAGAGAAATTCAGGTGTTCAAGCACTACATGAAAATTAAATATAGCTATAAACCTGTTGAAGACATATGGTTTTTTTCCTCCGGAGACCCATGCTTAAAACTTATAGAGTAGTAGAAGGTTATGGCTTTTCTATGGCCCTGATTGTATCTGCAGTTAAGTATGTATTTATTTTATTAGTTGAAGATAAGAATTATCAAGTTTGAACATAGCTTATGTGTCTGTATAAACTGAAAGTTTAAGTTAGATTTTATGGATTCTCTGAAGTTATAACTCCTGAAAACCTACAAACACACAGCCCACTCTACTTCAGATCTTTGAATAGCAATGGCTTGTGGTAGCCATAACTATAGTACATGGCTATGGTAGAATATCGTATTTTGTCTGCTAACCACATGCAAAAAATATCTTTCAGATAATATTTCTTTGACATAAATCAAGGATATGCCCTTACCTGCAGCCTATGAAATGAAAAGTATACTAATACAACAAAATATCATGATGAACTCCTCTTTGCTGTTATGTATATTTCATGATTCTTCATTAATTGGCAAACTATATAATTGAGACAAATTGAAAAAAAGAACTATGATAAAAAAAAGTATGATAAACAGAATAGAGATCAAAATAGTCTCTCTGTATTCTGTCCAATATAATCTTAGCCTTGCTAAATAACTCTAGTAGCAATTTGGAGATCTATGGTACATTGGGGAAAATGGCACAATTTAACTGAACAGGAGAAAAAAAGTTTTCTTTGACACTTTCAAAGGGTTATCTCCAATTATACTAAGAAAATGTGGTGGCATTTTATTGGCACCAGCAATAGTGATAAATTTTTCTTGAGACCCCAATCTCTGGTCTTGGAAAGGTCTTTGTTATTTAGCCTTCAGGAAAATGAAAGTGACAGATTGCAACTGTCAGTAGATACCGACTCCCTTTATGTTCCTCTACTTTTCCTATTCCCAGTTGGAGAGAGAACTGATTAAACTCTGACTCCAGAATGTGAAACCAAAAAGTTTCATAACCATGTGAGTGACTTTAGCATGCCCAAATGTTGCCATGGAGATCAGAATGTTGAACTTGACATTATAATCTGTATTAGCGTCTCTAAAAATGTTTAAATAGATATAGTGTCAGAAAACTGATAATTCCAGTTGTATGTCTTAAATCCTATCATGAACCCTAATTTTTCAATCTTCTTAAATTTAGTTGACTGTTTCTATTTATTGCTACAGTATAAATCAGAAAAAGAATACATATGTCAATCTCATGAATTCATCTATGCTAATAGGTTACCAAATAATCTTTTTATGGGTACCATTATTCAATTCACAGGATTCTAAGCCAGAAATCTTTGGCATCAAAATACCTGTAGTTTAACTACAAAAACAGTAGTAGGTCAGGCAAAAGTTATGGGACTCTCTTTAAGACTTATTCATGCTTGAGGAGATTTGTTTATTTATTTATTCCCTTCTCAAGCTCAGTGCAATTGCCAAATCATATTCTATTCTCTATCTATTTCTTGAGGTTTCAGTTGGAAAGCTTTAGCACCCCAGTGTCTCTGAGATTAATTTTGTCAAATATTTCCAGCCACACTTTCCCAAGGATTTTTGGGTCAGTCAGGTGAGCACCTAAGGAATTATGAGACATACACATATTTATCTTCTGCTCTAATCAACATCATGACTTCTCTTTTTACTGCTTTTATTTTTGTGCTAAACCCTTTCTTTATTCAGATTAGAAAGTTTTAACATAATGTTGTTCTTTTGAAGATGCTTGGCTTGGGGTGCCTGAGTGGCTCAGTCGGTTAAGCATCTGACTTTGGCTCAGGTCATGATCTCACGGTTCGTGGGTTTGAGCCCCACCTCAGGCTCTGTGCTGACAGTTAGCTCAGAGCCTGGAGCCTACTTCAGATTCTGTGTGTCTCTCTCTCTGACCCTGCCCTGCTCGCACTGTCTCTCTCTGTCTCTCAAAAATAAACATCATAGAAAATTTTTTTAAAAAGATGATGTTTGGCTTGAGTAGGGATATAGTTGTATTACACAAACATATGGTGCTTTGGTTTTCAAAAAAAAACATATTTAAAGACCATTTCTAATTGGCTGACTATGACTGTCCATTGGTTTATTTCTGTATCCAGCTCTTGGTTCTGACAGTGTAACTGTGTCAGATTATTTTTCTTCACATGATTACCCTTCATTTTTATTTCCTGCTTAGATGTGTAAATTCTGAGTCCTTACTGCTTACTTTCTCCATTAGTAAAAAATATATCCAAAATTATAAGAAACTTCTCTATTTCCTGCTATTTTCTATACCTCTCAATTTCTAAATGGAAAGATAGGAAACCACAATTCAAAAAGATGCCCAACTATAGAGCACAAGAATCCCGCACTCTGGTATTTTAAGGCTTTAAAATATTTCCAATGACATTTTTCTAAGATTTAAGTCCACGTAGTTCATAAACTGTATTACATGTTTTCAAAAAGAATTTACTATATTTTGGACACAAGTAGTGCTTAAAGCTTTAATGTTTAATTTGGTTGCTCTGCCAAATATTGGTATGTTTGCATCTTGATTACTTAATGACAAAGGCAGGAGTTATGAGAAAAGAGGAAGAGTAATTCAAGTGGATCTTACTCAGATCTTAAAGGCTGTCCTTTCATTCCAATAGCAACTTCTGAAAGATCTAGAGGCTCTAGCCAGTAAAAATTTTCAGGATCATAGACACTGATTTTAGAAAAATTAGCAGAAAATTTCCCTTAAGTATTGGGATTACTTCTTAATCTGCCCATTACGTAGGGATATTCTTTTTTTAATGTTTTTTATTTATTTTTTTGAGAGATAGAGAGAGACAGCACAAGCAAGGGAGAGTCAGAGAGAGAGGGAGATACAGAATCCAACGACAGGCTCCAGGCTCTGAGCTAGCTGTCAGCACAGAGCCCGACATGGAGATCGAACCCACAGACTGAGATCATGACTTGAGCCGAAGTTGGACGCTTAACGGACTGAGCCATCCAGGCATCCCCATAGGGACATTCTTTTATGTTAAGATTGAAAAATATTCTGATGGCTAATTGCCTGGATTGCGTGTTACAAACGATTCTGAGGCTCCGATGAGGAAGAGTACTTACTGCAGTGGTTTCCAAAATGTAAAATGTAATCCCTGACCAGCAGCAAGGGCATTTGTTAGATATGCAGATTTTGGTGCACCTTAGGACTTCTGAGTCTGAGTCCCAGCCATCTGTGTTTTAACAAGCTCACTGGGTAAGACTTCTACATACTAAACTTCAAGAACCACTACTCTAATCCATTAATTACGTCTGCTCTGTGTGTGTGATGATGAGCCAAAAGTCATTTATTTACCTTTCTAAATTAGATGAAATAAAAATCGTGAGACAGTAAATAATCTCTAAGCCATTGAAATTTTAAATTATGAAATATTTCATCGTCATGAACTTCACATTGGGGTATTCAGTGAATTTTAAAAAGAAATAAAAAACTAAATTACTATTGAATAACTATGGTAAGAAAATTTACTCTTGTCTGCACCGAATCTCTTCCTTTTTAGAACAAGTCCTCCCTACTCCATAATTCTGTTGAAGCTGTCATTTTTGTGTTATAAAAATTGATTACAGGAATGGAGAATCCAAAGAGATAAGCAACGAAGTTGAGTTTATATGGAGCTCCATTCTCTTGGCTAAAGTTTAATAAGTCTTTAAGTGGCAGCAAAATTCTGTTTAATTTTTATCTAATATCTAAGATTCAAACTCTCTGTACATTAATGCTAAAACTTCAGAGGACTTGGTAGAAATATGTGAGTATTAAGAGTGTACTGGTAACTTCTGGTCGACATCAGCATGATTTGGGGAGACTTTTACCTACACTAGGAAATTTAGCAGCAGATAGTAGCACACGGCCTTTTTATGTAAGGTAATTTTCTTCCTACTGTTCGTTATGCCTAGCGGTGGGGAGTCAGATGTTTTTTAAGCTTATTTATTTAGAGAGAGAGTGAGCATGAGTGGGGGAGGGGCATAAAGACAGGGAGGGAGGGAGGGCAGGAGAGAGAATCCCAGGTCAGTTCTTCGCAGTCAGTGAAGAGTCCAAAGTGGAGCTTGAACTCACAAACCGTGAGATCATGACCTGAGCTGAAATCAAGGATCTGACGCTTAACTAACTGAGCCACCCAAATGCCCGGGAGTCAGATATTTGTGTTTTGTCAGAATTCTGGTGAAATTGCCATTTCCAGTAAAGGCTAGTGCAAGCAAAATCTGGTGAATGAGAATGTATAGGAGATAATATTGGCATCCAGGGCCTTTGCCTACAAGGCTTATTTCCAAGATGTCTGCATGCCTCCTCTCTTCACATAAACTCAGATGCCACTTTTTTGGGCAGGCCCACTTAGATTGCCCCATTTAAAATTTCCATCAGCTGTGAAACTTCCCTTCACCCTTGCTCCCACTTACCCCACTCTATTATTTTCCATATCACCTATCCCTTCTGACTCCCAATAAAATCCTAGATTACTCATAAAAGGGAAATAGTAACAGGAAATCAGTGTTCACAGGGTGAATTATGAACTAGCTCTGACCTTCCCCATATTCATTCAAGCTCTGTGTGTACCTACACAAAGTAGCTGTTATGGGTCATCTCAGAGTGATAACTGTAATGGCAGTTGTTAATCATAATAAGAACGACTCATAATGATGATGGTACAATAATTATTGCATACATACATAAGGCATATTAGTGGTATTGGGTCAATACTTAACCTACTTTCATGGTTCAAAGATCAAGGAGAATAAAAGAAAGGGAATGAGTGGACTGCATATATTCAGAGTGTCTGCAGAATGGTTTTCATGTAATTGCATTTACATGAATGGACTGACGATTCAGTTGACTGGTTAACAATTGACCATAGGATCTTTGCTTTCACAAAACCAAAGGCACCCTTGTTGATTTGAAAAGATTTTATCATTCATTAGGTCTTAGACGTAGCAACCAATTAGAGGGGACCACATATCTGCTAAAGACCTTTGGCAATGGAGAGAATTTCACTTCAGCTACACCAAATCAGCACACTTGTAAATTAAACATCTTCATCTCAAGTCCAAATATGTCTCACCCTTGCCTGAAAACAACTGGTCAAGGAAACATATGGCAAAATGAGATATCTAATCAAATTGTAGACTCTCGCAAGAGAATATAAAGAAGAATGTCATTTGAAGATGCTTCATCCATATTCACACTAGTATTAAAATGTCCTCTGCTTAGCAAACCATAGAGAGGGTGATGTAAAACAGATACTTTGTAACTATAAACTGTGGTACAGAAAGGTACATGCATGTGTGCATTTAAGGATAACTGATTATTTATTCTCATGAAAATTAGATTTCTCTGTCCAATAGTACATACATAAACCTTAGCTTTCCTTTCTATGCTTTCTCAGTTATAAAACTATTTTGTTTTTATTTCACATAATCTCTTACTTTGGCTCTTCAGTAGTTCATTTGCTTTAACCCTCCATGATTTCCTTTTCTGAATTTGGTTTTTTGTTCAATTTATGCACATACTATTCATAACCTGAGGCACTCCTTGGTTAACTCACCTCCTCAGCTTAACATCTCCCCACCGTATCATTGCTGGCAATTATTTTTAAATGAATAAGTTTCTCATTCTCTTACCGACCTCCAAGGTCTTCAAAATATTGATCTTTCAAAATAAACACCAATATATGATCTTTCCATCATTATTTATATTAAATATAAAGGCAGTCAGGTCATTAGTTAAGTAGGTAAACAGGAATAAAATCACATATAAAATGTATATATAATACAAATCAGAAAATATATTTTATATTTGTGTAATATATATTTAAATTTTTATATTCTTATAATTTCTATATTGAGAATTTATCAAGAACTAGAATAGATCAGGAAAGGGATTCAAATAGAACATGAACTCAGTGGACTGTACTCTGAAAATTTGCCTCAGTCTAGCAAAGACAGAAGCAAATGAATAGCTCCAAAGGACTCATTAGTGTTTATGCAGGCAACACGCTTTAAGAATAGTAGTCAGAGTTTATTGTGGACCCATTATTATCCTAATCCACAGAGACCAATTGGAGTCAATATTGCTCCATGCATTACTATCATGAGTGCGATTGTCTAACATCCTGCCAAAATGCAGAAATTAAAAAAGGAGAATGAAGCAGTAATGAGCTAGGTCAAGAATTTAAAATAAATAAATAATGAATTATCCTTTACTTGATAGCATGAAAACTGCAAATACAGAAGAGGAGAGAAAAAAAATCACTATCTCATTTTTTTATTCTCCCCTTCAATAAAGCTGTACTTTGTCAAAAACAGAAATAAATTGACAGCTGCCAAAAATCTATAAAGGACTCAAGCGAAATGTGATTTTTTTGAAGCATTGCCAATTATCTATAGATTGCCTAAAATCATATAAGATTTTCCTTTCCTTATTCCTTTTTATGTTTGTAACATTTTATACAACATATTTTACAAATCTAAATTCATAATACTGTTTATTTTCACTTATCATTCTATATCTAGAACCGTTATATATTGTTATGAGTTGATCTCAACTATTCCAGTGGCTTTAAATACTGTCTGTACACTGATGAATGCAAAATTTATACCACCCGCCCGTACCGTGCCTTGAGACATCAGACACACACACACACACACACACACACACACGTTTATCACTTATTCAACATCTGTATTTATATACTGAATAGGCACCACAAACTTCACATACCCCAAGCTGAATTTTTGGTTTTACCTCTCTTACCTGTTCTACTTCCACGGTGTCCCTTCTATCCGCAAATGACGTCACTATTCCCTCAGTCACTCAAATCAACTATTTCTTTCTTTCACACAGCAGATCCACTTCACAGCAAATCTTCTTGACCCTATTGATTTTACATTCAAAATGTATTCACCTCACAGGTTACTCCCCTAGTTCAAGTCACAATAAATTGTGACCTCCTAACTGGTCTTGCTTCCACTCTTTCCTCTTACATACTTTGTTCCCTAAACAGCACCCACAGGAAACTTTTTGAAGTGCAAATCAAATTATATACTTCCCTGCTAGCAGGCCTATATTGGCTTCCTATCACAAACTAAAAGTCAGAGACCTTACCATGGCCACCAGAGTCTGTATGATCTGGCCCCTAGATACCTGTCCAATTTCACCTTCTATTCCTCATATTCACTGCGCTTCATTCACTTTGGCCTCCTTCTTTTCCTTGGATACATGCCTGCTTCTGTCTCAGGATCTTTTTCTTAGTGTTTTCTATTGCATGGAACATTCTTTTTCTAGTATCAGCATGGTTCATTCAATTTATTTTGGTTTTGCAAATGCTACTCCCTCACAAAGGCCTTTCCTGAGCACCTCATCTAAAATGGACCCCTGACGCTCTTTATCCTTATTTTATTTAAAAAAAATTTTAAGTTTATTTATTTATTTTGAGGGAGGGGTGGGGCAGAGGGAGAGGGAGAGAGAATCCCAAGCAGGTTCTGCACTGTCAGTGAAAAGCCTGATGTGGGGCTCAAAAACATGAACCCCAAGATCATGACTTGAGCCAAAATTAAGAGTTGAATGCTTAACCAACTAAGACACCCAGGTTCTCCTCTTTATCCTTATTTTAAGTATTAATACACAATTTAGGTATAGTAAAGCCAACAGATCAGGAATAATTGTCAGTGGAAATATAATTTATTACACATAGATCCCACCATGAGGGACCACATGGAGAGGTACAAGGGTTGGTCAAGAGACAAAGAGAAAGGGTGGAGGGAGGACTGTAAGAATTTTATTGTAGTTTCCTTGGAAAGAAATAGGTGAGTCAGAGTAAAAAGTTACGGCAGGTTGAAGAGTGACTACATATGGATAATTTTAGAAATCTCTGGGGAATAGGGATTGTTTCTAGCTATCCGATACCTGGCGCTGGTGTGATTGGGCGGAATAGTGGTCCAGCGTGGTCTGGTGGTTGAGGGTAGGGGTCTGGATTGCTTAGTTTGTATTTAAAAACCATAGACCAGCAAGTTGCTTATTGTCTCTAGAAATTGGCTAACCTTAGGAGGGGCAGTTCCCTCAGAGTCAGAAAGCCCCAGATGTCAAAACATCAGGATACAGAAAATAAATGGTGTAATTAATATAATTCTCATACCTCGCTTTATTTTCTTCATATCACTTCTCACTATTCGACCTTATCATATGGATCACTTTATTTGTTTATTCTGTATCTATCCTTCCATAATAGAAGTTTTGTTAGAGTAGAGATTTTTCTACTGTTGTTGTTGTTATTTGCTGCTGTTTTCCCAGTGTTAGAACAGTGCCAAGTGCCAAGTAAATATTCAATAAGTCATTTTTAAATTAGCTGATAAATAAGTGGATGACAGCCATACATCAGTGATTCTCAACCAGGAGAGACTTGTGGGCAATGTCTGAAAGTACTTGCAATTGTCACACTAGAGGCAGAGGAATGTTGCTTGCATCTGGGGATAGAGGCCAAGCATGCTGTTAAACATTCAACAATGCAAATATTGCCTCACCTAAAAATACACTATCTGCCCCAATGTCATTAGCATCAAGGTTGAAAAATTCTGCTGTAGAGAAACCAAAAAATATATATATTTTAAAACATAATACTAAGTATCAGAAGCCAATGATTATGGTCATAGGTATAATTAATTTATAAGCAAAATTTCTCAATTATAATTTTAATAAACTTTTATTAAATAGATAAACATAACCATAAACTGCTATTATGACTTATTATGTTTCAATAAAAGTTAAACCATGAAAAGCAATATATTTACATGCCTATTATTTTTTATACTCTACATCACTAAACACACAAACAAAAAAAAATGACTGACAAAGCAAGATAGTTTATAATAGCGCTTATAATTTAAAAAGTAGTAATAAAGGATAGTGATTCCACGAAAATATCTGTACAAAATGAAAATGCCAGGATCTGAATAGCTTTCATAATTAATAATATTATCTTGATACTATATAATATATATCATTATATGTAATATAATAATATAATATATAATATTCTTTTCGTCTCCCATGTTCCATGCACCCTAATAAGTGTTTTACAGGCCTTGTTCAAATATTTAAAAGTACTTGTGATTCACATATTGTGTAAGAGAATCTATTCTAGGTTCTCAGGTGCAGTGAATAAAATCAGATGAACTCATTGAATGTTTCAGATAACAAGTAAAGGAGTAGTGTAGTTTATGGAAGTTAATAGATTCAAGAGTGATAATCCTTAGGCCAATTCTTCAATAGTGGTACAATTATTATCTCCACTTTACATTTAAGTAAATGAAGGTGTAGAGAAGGTAATTGACTTACCTAAACTCACAAATATCGTAAATGGGGGAAGTGGGACTCAAGTATGAATCCAAAGTCCATGCTCTTAAATACTCCTCTATTGTCCTCTACTTCCATATATAAAGGGGACTGTCTTCCACATCACAACTTAGAAACCGAGTTTCTTCAATATGGTGGCCCTTCCCTTCCTAGGTCCTTGAAGACCTATGAATCCAACAGGTAAGAAGGGAGAGAGTCTGAAGGTTCAAGTATCTAATATTTTTAGGGTCATGTCTATCAAGTTGTGAAAATTACTTCTGCTCACATTCCATTGGCTATATGTCAGTCACATGTATATACCTAACTGCAAGAGAACATGTGGGTCCAGGAAAAAGAAAACATGGATTTGGTGAAAGCTAGCAGTTTCTTACAGATCATCCTTCTTAATACCAATAAAGAATGACAAATTAATGACCAATCACCATCCAAAGACCCTACCTCCAAATATCATCACACTGTGAATTAGGTTTCAACACATGAATTTTGGGGAGACATAAACATTCATTCTATGGTCACATGTATTCCTGTCTCAAAGGGAAACAATCCAAAGCTCCATCTAGTACTGATCCCAGCTTGAAGTTTAAGATCTTTAGGTAATATGTTATCCTCTTCCTTAGCTCTTAACGGGATTCCTTGTGAGTATAGCAGCATACAAACTAAAACGACAAACTTGCTGCATCCCCAGCTAATACAAACAAGCCAGTATACAATGAGAGGGCAGTGACAGGATATGCCCATTAAAAACTTCCAATCAAAAGAGTGAAAACAGAACACACAGCGTCACTGATACATGGCAATAATGAAATCCTGCTGGGTGTGCATTTTGAAGAATCCTTTGCTGTTTGCTTAGACCTGGATTTGGTTATCTTGAAGGAATCACTTTGTCCATTATACTCTGCAGCTTTTGACTCTGCCCACTGGGAGAGTGTAGGCAAGTTTTCTGTGTTTAGAGTTATGGAAAAAATACATAAATTCAGGATGCTTCCTATTGTGACAAGTTGGGAGCGTGGGCTAAGAGTTGGTTTAAAGTCACAAGTTAGTTTGGGCTAGACTCATGGTTTCCTGAACAATTCAATTCTGCCAAAAACCCAGGGGATACTGCAGCATAGTTCCTTCAAAAATCTTATCTAGTTTTTGTTTCATTTCCATGGCCAGAAACCACACACCAAAGTTTTTCCTAGATACAGTTCTCAAGTACTATTTGCCCCTATGTCTCTCCCTTCAACAACCACTCCTCTCTAAAAAGGGAAAAGGAAGAAGTAAGCTCTGTTCCTATTACCTGGGGGCAGCTGAAAAAAAAAAAAAGGGTGGAAGTGAAGGGCAATTCTCCTTATCCTTCATGGTCCCATGACTGAGTCATCAGTGTAATCTGAGAAGTCTATATGGTCCTTACATCCTCAGTGTCTTTTCAGTCTTATTTCCTATTATTTGAACTCTGGAAACTACTGGTCAGCTTTTATAATCATCTAGAATCACTGCCTTACATGTTCTACTTGAAAGCTGATCAATTATTCTTTCTAGAAAGAGGTAACCAACATTTCTTACCTAACATTTGGGTTTTTTCCAACAACTTTACTAAGAGCTACTTTCCTAAGGTTTAGTACGCACTTGATTTACCTTCCAACTTATCCCGGGTGACAGTTTTATCAACTCTTTTGTCATGGTGAACAAGATTCTCCACCTTTATAGCCTTCTATAATGCTATCCACAACGGGACTGCCACGCCAATGCTTGGTGTTTTCTTATAGTAGCACCCCACTTCAGATACAAATTTCTATAAAAGTTAGGGTAACCTAGTTACAATAATAAATAACCACCATTCCCGTGACTTAACATAGTATAAAAGTATTTTCAATCATATAGCAGTTTCCATACATATGCTCCTTGCTGCTTTACTTCACATGGTGAATCAGGGACTCAGGTGATTTCCATGTCTGGATTGTGCCATCTCCCAGAGCTTATAGCTTTTTGCATCCAGCTGATGTCAAGGGAAGAACTATAAGAACTATGTATGGGAGGACAAAGAAATCAGCTTTATAAATTGTTTTAATTTTTGATTAAAACACAATTGCCATGATTACAATTTTTATGGTAGGTTATCTTCCTATGAACTTGAGTTATATTTAACCCTATTTGTTATTGTTATTACTTGTTTTCTTTTGGAGAAGACGAGCTAAACATTAGGGTGCAAGTTTTGCCTCTTTTTTAAGAAACACATGAAAAACTATAGGTCTTCTAGGTCTTCAAGAAAAGATCTGCCCAACTCTGGACTTGACAATGTGCTTCTCATTTCCTTACCACAACATTAGCCCCTTACTGGCTCTTATTTCAGGAAATGTTATGACATTTACTTTTACTGAAGCTTGGTGACTCACCTGTGCTTAATGCCATCCTTTTCTTATCCTACCTTCTTCTTTCTTCTTGTACTGCATAAAATTTTGCAACTCACCATTCCTTTCCCTGGTATTTTGCCCTCAACATATATTTTTTTAAACACCTGCTATCTTTATGTCAGGGATCTGCTGACATTATACATTCAGCAGAGGATGGCCCTTCCTCAAGCCACTCACTTCTGATCAGTAGCCTTTTTGTAACAATTCCTATCCTCTTCCATTGAGCAACTTACTTCTGTGACTGTCTGATTTAGCTAGGAAACATTGATCTCACTCGGCCAGCTATGCTAGAACATAAACTTTTATAACATATATACATGGAATTGAAAGAAATTGGTAATCAGAAAGCTAAAGAATATCCTTCAGGGAGAAAGAAATCTTAATATCTAAATGGAGGGGCGCCTGGGTGGCACAGTCAGTTGAGCATCCGACTATTGATCTTGGCTCAGGTCATGATCTCACAATTTGTTAGTTCCAGACCCATATGGGGCTGTGCCTTTAATGGCCCAGAATCTGCTTGGGATTCTGTCTCTCCTTCTCTCTGTCTCTCCTCTCTGCCTTTCCCGCACTCATGCATGCTCTCTCTTAAAAATACATACGTATATCCCTCCACACCCTCGCCACCATCTATAGTCTCTTGATTTGTTCATTTTAGCCACTCTGACTGGCCTGAGGTGGTATCTCAGTGTGGTTTTGATTTGTGTGGGAATGTAAACTGGTGCAGCCACTCTGGAAAACAGTGTGGAGGTGCCTCCAAAAACTATCAATAGAACTCCCTTATGACCCAGCAATAGAACTGCTAGGGATTTACCCAAGGGATACAGAAGTGCTGGTGCATAGGAACACATGTACCCAAATGTTCATAGCAGCACTGTCAACAATAGCCAAAACATGGAAAGAGCCTTAATGTCCATTACCTGATGAATGGATCAAGAAGATGTGGTGTATATATATATATATACAATAGAGTATTACATGGCAATGAGAAAGAATGAAATCTGGCC
>NC_043700.1:156813450-156881830 GCF_006229205.1 Suricata suricatta | reverse complement strand
CATTCCAGATCTCATATTACTTCATTGGTGATGCTTTGAAAACTAAGATCTTAGTGAGGCATTACATACTCATGGATGGATTGCTCCCAGTTCCAATCTCTGACATCTGCTATGAGATCTAGATCTAGGAGTGGTTTCTACATTCGATTAGGCCAGTGTTTTTTCTTTGTTTGTTTTGTGTGTGTGTGTGTGTTGATGTTGTTTGTTTGTTTTTGTTTCTGTTTTAGAGAGAGAAAGAGACAGAGACAGGAGGTTGCAAATAGGAGGTTGGGGTAGAAGGAGAAAGAGAAAAAGAGGGAGAGAGAGAGAGAGGGAGAGAGAGAGAGAGAGAGAGAGAGAGAGAGAGAGAGAGAATCCGGAATCCGAAGCAGGCTCCATGCTCAGCATGAAACCCGATGCAGAACTTGATCCCATGACCCTGGGATCATTATTTGAGTCCAAATCCAAAGTCAGGCACTCAACAGACTGAGTCAGCCAGGCATCCCCAGGCCAGTTTTCTTAAACTTTATTATGCTATGTATCATCCAAGATCTTGTGAAAATGCAGATCCCCGTTTAGTAAGTATGGAGTGGGGCCTGTGAGTCTGCATTTTTAAGAGCTCCCAGATGCTGCTGTCTGTGGGGGGTAGTAGAGCTTCCATGCCTGGAAAATAAGCGAGGTGGTTTACAGGGCATCTGGAACCTGATAGTATGCTCTCATTCTGTACTCTTTCCAAGTACATATTTGGGGGCTGGATCTGGTCCAGCGTGCATTACTGAAAAGATTTATTGTATGAAACTCCAGAGCAAAGATTATAGGCTCTGAAGGACACTGGAACCTTCTCATATGTGTTAATAATATCCTCTTCTCTACCATATGCTATGTGCAAATGCAAAGGAAGTTATATAGAAAAAATTTTTTTGCCTTCCCCAGAATAAAATAGTCTATGCATTGGAAGTATTATGGAATCAAAAAACTTGAAGCATCTAAACTGGCAATTAATCAATTCTGACATGGTATTTTTCTTCATGGGGTTAATGTTCTATTATTTTTATTTTATTTTTTTAATTTTTTTAATGTTTTATTTGTTTTTGATACAGAGAGAGACAGAGCATGAGAGGGGGAGGGGCAGAGAGAGAAGGAGGCACGGAACACGAAGCAGGCTCCAGGCTCTGAGCTAGCTGTCAGCACAGAGCCCGATGCGGGGCTCGAACCCACGAACGTGAGATCTGACCTGAGCCGAAGCCGGAGGCTCAACTGACTGAGCCACCCAGGCGCCCCTGTTCTATTATTTTTAAATACATTTGCTTCATTCCATTTTCACTGAGCAATTATTAGATTCATTTTTTCTTATCTTGATAATTTATGAAATGTTTTATAGTTCCACTCATACATAAATCTTAAATACAGTAGAGAAACTGCACATTAGCATTATATGGTATGCATATTGTTTGTAATCATATATCTTGTGGCCAAGCATTAAATTAAAATAATTTTAAGTTGCCTTTTACAGAAGAATCATTTTTTTAATTCTCCTTAAAGTAAGCCAGATTCCAGGGTTTTGCAGGGGTTTTTTTTTTTTTTGCATTTAAAATGAAATTTCTTATATTTCCCTTTTCAATAGTACTTAAACACTAACTGGGAAACCTTTTTTTTTGTCCAGTTACCCCAGGAGCTTAATGTATTTGACATTTCTGGTAGAGGCCTTGTCTCTCATTTATGGTTTAAACAATAAAAAATTCACACATTTTATAATGCAGCTTAAATTTTTACTCAATTGTTTATTTCAAATGTAACTTTCCTTTCATAATAGCTGAACACTTGAAAATTGTTTACAATTACTTCCTTCATAATTTCAACCCCCAAATGATTGCTTTTTTATCTCCCAAATGCTTTTCAAAATTGGCAATGTGTTGATGTGCTGAGTGAGACAGCATACTGCAGCACAATTGACTAGACCTTTACATAAACACATGATCTTTTAAATTAGAAATTTAAGGCTACTTCCTCCTAGTAATTGTCCATTAATTGCAATACATTTTTATCACCCCATAACCTTTGGTGTGGCCACTATCTCAAATTCCGTCTCTATATTTTTTTACTACTGTGTCATTGTTTTTCTTTTTCTTTCATGTTAAATTCGAATTATTGCTATGTCTTTCTTTTAAAAAATATATATCCAAGAAAGGTTGTTCTAAGCCTGGAAATTCTGTGTTCCAGCTATATAATTTAGCCTACTAGCAATCTATTAGCGATGGATGGCCCTGGTACTCTCTTTTTTATGTTCTCCTTTGATCATTGCTATAGAAAACCTTAGCCCATCCAATTACATTGCTCCCTTTGTGGAACAAAGTTATATTACACATCTCTGACTGTCTGTGGTTTTACTATCAAAGCATAGAGTACCTGACTTTTGCCTTTTTCCATCCTTATTGATTATTTTTTCATATCACAAAAGAGGCAACATCTTTTTAAGTGCATGGTTTCAATAAAATTCTATCAGGAAAAGGACATAGCTTAAAGCCTCTCTTAAGTTTGGGTTTCATGATCTGAGTACTTTGTGTCCTTGGGAGCACCGCACAGGGATCTGACTGATTCCCAAATCATCTTCTTGGGTAACTCAAAGCAATGTCAATTTGAGCCTCAAAAAAATACTGTGATAGTGTATTATTGCAGCAATTAGATTTCCTTTCAGAGTCTTAGAAACCAATCTGTTCTGTCAAAGTGAGAGAAACTAATCACATGATGCACAGAAACATGCCTTTGGGTAACTCTCAACAACACATAACTAAATAAATTGGAAAATCTACATCTTATTGTTTGCACTGGAGGTTTGGAAGTTTCCTAATCATCATGTATCTCTAGGTAAATGAGAACCAACTGTCCACAGCAAATGGATAGATGCAATTTTCCAGTGCTAGTTTGAGAATTTCAGGAAAAAGGAGTCGCGTTTTATTCAGTTCCATATTAGTTTCTAGCAGAGTGCCTGACACACACAAAATACATCTGTTGAATTCAAGCCAAGATTTCTTATGTCTTTACATTAAATAATGATACATAACTTAGAATATATGCTTTGTTTTTATAGATTTAGGTTTAGAATCTTGTGCTACGGTCACTGTATATAATTCCTAGTTGTTTTTAAGTCCATAAATTCATTGTGAGAGTAAAATAGTAATGGAAAGAGAATAAAAATATGGAGGAGATGTTATACTAAACAGTTTTTGACTTGACAAATAAAGAAAAGCACCACATGTGAGATCTTTAAAATATGAAAATACTTGTATATGATTTAAAAATTTTTTTTAAATCTTTATTTATTTTTAAGAGAGAGAGAGAGAGAGAGACAGACCATGAGAAGGGGAGGAACAGAGAGAGAGGGAGACACAGAATCTGAAGCAGGCTCCAGGTTCTGAGCTGTCAGCACAGAGTCCAGTGTGAGGTTTGAACCCATGAATTGCAAGATCATGACCTAAGCTGAAGTTGGATGATTAACCAAATGAGCCACCCAGGTGCCCCTGTATATGACTTTTTAAAAATTACATTCTACTCATAGTTCAGCCTTCAGCCAAAGTTTTAAAGTGTTTTTTTTGAAAACCAAAAATACTGCTTTCTATATTAATCCTATTTAAGAATTCATTACAATAATATTATCATTATTTTTAGTCATTCTTCCACATTTTTACCTCAAAATATTTTAGATTTCACATGAGACACATGCATTAGTATTTGAGCATTCTTGCAAAGTTCTAAGCTTCAGTAAATTTTCTTAGTGATTTATAAAACACTACAGAAGAATAGAAATGTTTCATTTTTGAAATCTGAATGAAGCAGCAATAGCAGCCTCCATGGGAGAGTTATTAAAGAAGCAATGAACTGCAAAGCATGAACTCAAATGGTTGGATTTGGAAATCAAAGGGCTCAGATTTAAAATGTATACTATCTACTCATATTCCAGTTCAAATAGAAATGGAGAAGGTCTAAAATTACTAGATGCTTATTAACTAAAGTGCATACAGTACAAATATCCCTGGAAGGACTCTCAGTTGCAGTTCTTTATAGAATATATCTCATTTAATAATTCCCAAACTCGGGGAAAACTAGTTAAATAGGTTAAGTAATTTGATCAAAGGCACCTGGCCAAGGGGAATGATTGAGACACAATTGTGAAACTGATTTAAAAATGAAGCTCTTTTCACTGTTTCAGGCTATCTCTCAATTAGGACATAACCAATCATCATAAGTTTTGCATTTTCAACTCTAAATAAGGATCTTTGGACTGAACTCAAGAACTATGGACTGCAGTGATGGCTCAGCCAGAATTTGCTACTGAGCAAGTTACTTAACATATTAGTTTCCTCTTCTGAAAAAGGAGAGTCTGAATAATGGACTTTGAAGATTTTTCCCACCTCCATCAGTATGCATTATGACATTTGGGAGGTGAAGTAACAATAAATAATGGGTGAAAGAAAAAAAGGATATTTTATAATGCCATTAAAAATACACTTTTCAAAGAAAGCCATATCTTTAATTCTATTCACTTAATCCATATAAAAACTCAAAAAATTTACCTTTTAAGCATTTTAACAATTTTTAAAATATGCATGTTTATAATTCAAGGAATTTATAGTTGTAAAAAAAATTAGAAACTCAACAGGTCTTCAAGACCTCAACTTACTCATTTGTTCAATTGACATAAAGCATATTGATAATCTCTTTAAAAGTATAGTGACACTGTCAACAATAGCCAAAACATGGAAAGAGCCTAAATGTCCATCACCTGATGAGTGGATCAAGAAGATGTGGTATATATATACAATGGAGTATTACATGGCAATGAGAAAGGACGAAATCTGGCCATTTGTAGGAAAGTGG
Source organism: Suricata suricatta (assembly GCF_006229205.1). Lineage (NCBI taxonomy): Eukaryota > Metazoa > Chordata > Mammalia > Carnivora > Herpestidae > Suricata > Suricata suricatta. Next base: position 156,876,976 of record NC_043700.1, on the reverse strand, counting down.
ATGGACCTCGAGGGGGTCCTGCTAAGCGAAATAAGTCAGGCAGAGAAGGACAGACACCATATGTTTGCACTCATAGGTCTAACAGGAGAACAGGAGAAACCTAATGGAGGACGGGGGGGCAGGGGTGGAAAGGGAAAGAGAGTTGGGGAGAGAGAGGGATGCGAAACTTGAGAGACTATTGAATACTGAAAATGAACTGAGGGTTGAAGGAGAAGGGGGAGGGAGGAAAAGAGGTGGTGGTGATGGAGGAGGGCACTTGTGGGGAAGAGCACTGGGTGTTGTATGGAAACTAATTTGACAATAAACTACTTAAAAAAAAAAGTATAGTGACAAACTTAATTCACTCTCCGTTGGGCTTTTCCCAAAATATAAATGCACTTTTGTTCCCAAGCATTGAACTTTCAGATTGCAGAAGGACCGGTGTATTGGTTGCCAGAATCATTTGTGTCAGATATACACAATTATAATTACAACTATTATATTTTTATTTTATTATATAATGTTCATAATTCTGATCTGTGTAGTAATTAGAAAAAGACAAATGTTCTTGCCTTTTTCCTGGGCTCCTGGGATGTAACTTCTTAAAGCCTTGGAATTTCCCAAGTGATAGAATGTCTGTAATTCATGGTGAGCATCTCAGACCATACCAGATAGTGTACACTAACAAGGTGTCTAACGACCTGAGCAGAGCAGCACTGAATAGAGAAATTATTATTCAGAAGAATATTTCTTCAAAGACCAATGCCAAAATTCACACCATCAGCATTTACTCCTGTATCTCAATTCTCTGCTTTTCTTCTTCCTGTTCCTTCCCTATGGCTTGAATGGGCTAGAATTTCTAGGCATGGCCTGATCATCATTGGTTGTTTCCTGTCCTGTTTAAAAATGACATTATCACCAATCCTTAAGCTCCAAATTAGAGAACTATCTTTATCAGTTCTCTAAACCATCACCCAGAATTCTTACCAACACCTTTTGTTACAAGCCTGACTCTATTTTTTATGGTTGACCACTGACAGTTTTCAAGTCCCCTCTTTTTCCTTCTCTGGCCCCAGAGCTGGGAAAGCTACAAAGAAAGTCTTCATCCACCCTCCCTTGGCACCAGCAGGAATTTGAACCTTGGAAACTCAGCCCATACAAGAACACTTACTCTGGTCCTACCTTCTGACCAAAAGAAAAACAAAGGTTCCTGCCTTTGCCCGGGTGTTTGTGTCTGTCCTACTGTCACCAAAGAGTCCCCTTATATAAGCAGCAAACTTTTAATAACTTCCTAGTATATATATAATATCATCAATCTGGACAATAAGCAGTTTTATTGGAGGGACAGGTGGGCAACAAAAAAAAAAAAACCCTTTCCTCTTTTATCTCATCAAAATTTGTCTCATATCATCTGATATTTTCCCTTGGGTATTTTAAAGCAAAGCTCTTCAATGTTCCAATTTCTCTACTCTCATTGTCTCTTGAACACAATTCAGTAATACATTCACTCCCAGAGAGCCTCTTATTGTGAAGGTCAGCAAAGATCTTTTTAATCCAAAGGTCAATTCTTAGACTCCTTGTTTGAATAATCAACAATGTTTGATTCATTTGATTACTCTTCCACTTTGAAATATTTTGCCCCCTGGGTTTTTAAGACGTCATGATCTATAAATTTTCTCCCACCTCACTAGTGCCTTTCTTTTTTTTTTAAATATTTTATTGTCAAATTGATTTCCATACAACACCCAATGCTCTTCGCCACAAGTGCCCTCCTCCATCACCACCACCTCTTTTCCTCCCTCCCCCTTCTCCTTCAACCCTCAGTTCATTTTCAGCATTCAATAGTCTCTCAAGTTTTGCATCCCTCTCTCTCCCCAACTCTCTTTCCCTCTTCCCCTTCCCCTGGTTCTCCATTAGGTTTCTCCTGTTCTCCTGTTAGACCTATGAGTGCAAACATATGGTATCTGTCCTCTGCCTGGCTTATTTTGCTTAGCATGACACCGTCAAAGTCCATCCAGTTTCCTACAAATGGCCATGTGTCATTCTTTCTCATTGCCATGCAGTACTCCATTGTGTATATATACCACATCTTCTTGATCCACTCTAACCACTGCTGTTTAACATAGTGCTGGAAGTCCTAGCATCAGCAATCAGACAACAAAAGGAAATAAAAGACATCAGAATTGGCAAAGAAGAAGTCAAACTTTCACTTTTTGCAGATGACATGATATTCTACATGGAAAACCCAGTCGACTCCACCAGAAGCCTTCTAGAACTGATCAGTGAATTCAGTAAAGTTGCAGGGTACAAAATCAATGTACAGAAATCAGTTGCATTCCTATACACCAAAAATGAAGCAGCCGAAAGAGAAATCAAGAAACTGATCCCATTCACGATTGCACAAAAACCATCAAATACCTAGGAGTAAACCTAACCAAGGATGTAAAAGACCTATATGATGAAAACTATAGAAAACTTATGAAAGAGATCGAAGAAGACTCCAAAAAATGGAACAACATTCCCTGTTCATGGATCGGAGGAATAAACATTGTGAAATTGTCTTTACTACCCAAAGCAATCTACACATTCAATGCAATCCCCATCAAAATTGCACCAACATTCTTCTCAAAGCTACAACAAACTATCCTCAAATTCGTATGGCACCACAAAAGATCCCGAATAGCCAAAGTTATATTGAAGAAGAAAATCAAAACGGGAGGCATCACAATCCCAGACTTAGCCTCTATTACAAAGCTGTCATCATCAAGAGAGTATGGTATTGGCACAAAAACAGACACATAGACCAATGGAATAGAATAGAGAACCCAGAACTGGGCCCACAAATGTACGGCCAATTAATTTTTGACTAAGTAGGAAAGAGTATCCAATAGAAAAAAGTCTTTCTTGTCTCTTTAATTTGTTCCTCTTCATCTGTCTAACCTCTTGGTATTGGAATGCTCCAGGTTTCAGTCCTTATGATGAAGGAGTGTGAGGCAAGCTGAGGGCAAAGTACAGGCTAACAATACCCCCACACTAAGTGGAGCATGTGTGATATTCCTCAAATACACCTGGCTACCCAAGAACAAAGGAAAGAGGTTGAAGTGCTTGCCGTGGTGAGGTGGGAAACGAAGGCAAAGGAAAACTTAAATTCCCTTACTGCTTGCAGCCCACTGACAAGTCCTTAAAACCGGAAGAGTGACCTCCTTCTAGGAGCTTAGCTGTCTCAATGATGACACTTTGCTAAGAGGCAAAAGATAATCTTGGCTTAACATTATCCTGACCCCCCAGGACCATGTAAGTCTATTTTAACATAAAAATTCCTTTGGAAACTTCCTTTAACTCAACTTCCCCAAAATATATGCTGGCAATCATACTCCAAGCACATGGTATCCTGATATACAGCTGAAGGGTTTCATTACTGAAGTTTTACTAAATGGTAATAAATGGCATTTTCTTAATAACACCTAACCTCTCAAGGTCCTGGAAACTTTGTTTCCAAAATTCCTTAGAGACTTACTCTGTCCTTCACCCCCTCCCAACCTGAGGATATACAGTCAGTTACATGTCACGACCCCAGTGCAGCTCTTACTGCCCATGGGTCCTGTTCTCATGCTTTAATAAAATCACCTTTTGTGCACCAAAGAAATCTTCAAGAATTCTTTCCTGGCCGTCAGCTCCAGACCCCACCATCACCCCTAAATTTCATCACTGAGACCTCCTCACTATCCTTAGATAGTCTAATCTGTGAACTGAGAACTATCAAATGTCTATCTCAAAGTTTGACCCCTCCCCTAAACTCCAAAATTGTAGAGTTCAACTTCCTACCCAATACTTCATCTTAGATGCCTTAATATCCATTTCAAATTTAACCATATCCAAGACTGAACCCCTGACATTCTTTTCCCCAAATGTTCTTCATCTGCAGCTTGTTCCATCTCATTTAATAGCCACTCCATCTTTCCCAAAGACATTCTTACATCATTTTTGTCTTTCAGATCCCACATTCAATTGTCACAAAATTGTGTTGTCTCTATTCTCAGAATATTTCCAGAAGCCAAAGTCTCACTCTCTCCAGTGTTATCACACTGCTTCAAAACATCACTATATGAAACTTGATTACTAAAATACTCTTTTAAATAACTTTGATTGAGGGTGATCTTTTAAAATAAATAATATCAGAGGGAGATTGATGGGGAGATGGGTGAAATAGGTGAAGTGGATAAAGAGTACACTTATCAGGATGGGCACTGAGTAATGATGTATAGAATTGTCGAATCACTATATTATATACCTTAAACTAATATGGCACTGTATGTTAACCATACTGGATTAAAATTAAAAACTTAAACAATTAAAGCTAATTTTAAGTTTATTTATTTATTCTGAAAGAGAGAGAGAGCATGGTATGGGAAGTGAGAGAGGGAGAGAGAGAGAGTATCCCAAGCAGGCTGCACAGTGTCATGAGGCACGGCTACAGAGCCCTGGGTGGGGTTTGAACTCATGAACTGTGAAATCATGACCTGAGCCAAAACCAAGAGTCAAACACTTAACTGACTGAGCCACCTAGGTGCCCCTGATTTAAAAACTTAATAAAAATAAAAACAATGTGTTAATAAAAAAGTAACATATTAAATTAAATGTAACTGTATTTAATTTAATGTAAGGCACAACATATTTCAAGGGTCTCAAGCCCAGAAGCCCTGTGAATGGCTCCAAGATAATTCAGAGATTTGATCTCAACTAACCTTTCCATCTTCTCTCTTGCTTTATCTACCTAATGCATGAGGAAGTGGAGATAGCTAAGTAATGTGTGGCATTGGATTATAAAGAGTACTACTATATAAAGAAAAGGCAGCAGGGAAAGTATATAAACTGTTTAGGGAAAATAATAGAAAAGTGAACTTTGTTTTTCTGGGAATAGAACATCATCCATCACCTTTAATCTGCCTAGCTAATTCACCAACTCTAAAGGTATAGTTCAGTGAAAAAATTCCATTTGGTGAAAAACCATGTTCCTCTTACAAATTATGATTTTGGTCTATATTGAGGATTAATTAGTTAAAATCAACTTATTCTTAAAACTCCACAAAAAAGGCTTTTTGTTGTCTAATGAGAGAGTTTTATTCTTTGGCATGAGTCATCACTCTCAACTACAAGCCAGCAAACAGTTAAATTTTAGATTGTGAAAAGTAGAAACAACAAGGTATATCATCAGATTTCATTCCTTCTATTGTTAAAAATTTGTTAGAAACATAAATTTATAGCTTACTTTTAAGATAAGAAACTCTATAATTTTCTAAATTTGAAACTTTCTATAGTAGATATGAAAGCACTTAACAAAAGATTCATACCCAGACAAAACTAGGCACTATTAGTAGACCTACACACTGAGGAGTTAAACTATTCTATAATTCTAATAATTCTATAATAGACTTCTTAAAGTAAAAACAAAATTACTATGGAGTATAAAGGGATTCATCATAAAACTCAAGGCAATTCTACTGGACTGAGTATACTTGATTTCTCCTAGGAAGTCCTGTCCACTTCCCTCCATATGAAATATGGAGAAACATTTTGCTCCCTCAGTGGGTTCTGCACTTTGCTTTCTGTTACTTGCAATTTCATCATTTTATGTTTAAATTTGAATCCCATTCTCAAGAGGCCATTTATTTCCCCATTAGTATTCCCTCTATAATCCAGGTACTCCATCAGCATATAAATCATCAGCTCTAAGTGTAGTGTTATGGCTCAGCCAATGTAGCTTCCTCTAATGCTTTAAAATATCATTTTCCTGTAGAATTCGCCCAGCCCAAGATTGTAAAGAGAAAAATAAATACAAATGTAATTCTCCCACTTAGCTCATTAACATCTATGTATATTATTATAATCATCACCTTCAGGAAGGTGGTTCTCGGCCTGTGGTTCCTGGACCAGATAAGTCAGTATCACCTAGGAGCTGCTTTGAATAAATATTCTGTCTCCTGCAAACATACTGAAATAGAAACTATAGGGGTTCAGTCCAGAAGTCTTTGTTTTAACAAGTGTCCCAATAATTATGATGCAGCTACCATTTGATAACATTTCCCTAGAAGAAACATTGCTGAGTAATGCACATTTTACAAGGTGTAGAAAATCAAGTGGTTTACAGCATAGTATATGGTCATACTAAAGATACTGCCACCATCCCCTCACCCACACAAAAAGGTATTTGTGTGGAGTTTACTTACTGTCAACACATGTTTGATTGGGTGCTGTTCCAATGCACCACTCAAAGGGGCGCTCTTCACATCATAATCTGTGTGACTGCTCCCTCCTACGGAAGTATATGTCAGAGTCAATAACAAAACACTGGTCCTGTTTCCAGTAGTGCTTCATGAACTCCATTCTTCATGCCCCTGTATATTCATGAGGCACGGCAGAAAAACAAAAACACAAACTGTGATTAACAGTTGTGACACGATGCCATCAATTTCTTTTTGGTTTTGAAATTTTAATGTTAAGCCTCTGTCATTTTGAATCCATGCATCTTAATTTGTGTTCAAATTCTCCTTGAGTAAGTATGACCTGTGTGTATGTGTGTGTGTGTGTGTGTGTGTGTGTGTGTGTGTGTGTGTGCGTCTCTGTGTTATACATAGATTTACTGTAAGCTCTTTTCTTTTTTTTAAGCATTTGGCAAGATCAGAAAAAAATGCTTATGAAATGTGAGTATGTTTTCTATGTTGGGGATATTTTAAAATAATAATCAACTCGAGGGAGTGGCCATCTGAATACATTACAATCATCTAGCATTCAAAACCAGCCTTGGAATTTCCACTTACAGTTTGGTAAGGACAGGATTTGGCTTCAGTCTCCAGCACTCCATATGTTTGATTTAGAATATTTTCCATGTTGTCACTATTTTTTCACAGATGCACAGATGAAAGGCAAAGTGGATTAAGCTGCCATAAAATACTAAGCTGTATTTTACAACAACCAACAACCACACAATGACTACCAATGAATTCCTGCTGAAAATTGTTAAGGACAGGTCCTTCCTTTTTGCCTTTTTGCTCAGATTGCATAGAAAGAAAAGGTTGGAAGCAACTCAAAGAAGTCACTGCAGTATCTTCTCTTGTTTCTAATAAAGCTTACACTTTGATCTACCCAAAAAAGAGTTAATTTACCTTTTTGCTTTGAAGTACCCAGAAAAGCAAATCTTGATAACATTCCAGTTTAAAGACAATTTACTTTGTTTTGACACTGCCTATGCCAGGTATGTACAAAGAAACATAAGTGATGGCCCTTGCCTTAAAAAGACCTCATAGTTGTCCTAAAGCACACTTAGCTCAAAACAACAAATGCCAAGTGCTTTACACATTAAAGAGCATTTTGCAACATTTCTGTGAGATAGGTACTATTATTATCCTCATTTTACAGGAGAGAAAATGGATTTTCCCAAAAGTATACAACTACGTTTGCAGAGTTAAGAATTATGTCAAAGTAGTCTCATTCCAGAGGCCATGCTCCTCCTATGGGCACCACACTGCTGCTCTGGTCCCATTACCTCCTGGTTTTCACAGCAGGGAAAAGGAGCAATGAATTGGGTCTGGACACTAACTTGAGGCAGCTACAGTTCTTGGGTATGTCTGACTCTCCGAACATGATTTCTGAAGGCATACAGTGCACAACATTCACTGAAAATGTATACAGTTAGATAATTCAAACATGATCTAATCTAGTCTACCTCCTGGACCCACGGCCGACCACCCTGCTAATCAACTTCAGCTTAATTAATCAGATGAATGGGCTCCCTTTAAATGTATGTGTATTGAATCATCACGATGTACACTTTCAGTATCTTACTACTTTGTCAATTATACCTCAGTAAAGCTGAACAAAGAGAAATTTAGCCCCAGATTTTTTATTCACAAAGAACTGATGGCGGTCATTACTGAATCTTCAGAGTTAACATATATAATAAAAGATAGTTTGCTACGTTTAGTCTACTCTCAACCGTTTCTGCCAGGTTTATAGTTATACTGAGTACACTGTAAATCATCAGTATGCTATTTAGTACTGGATAAATACCAAGTTATATGGCATCTAGAGTTTATTCCATCAACCAGCTTCCTTACTTTGTTGCAGAAAAAAATAATAATGGCATCACAAATTCTTCGTGACAATTTCTGTTGATAAATCTTGCTCTGATGTATGTAACCCTTTTCATTCCTTCTCTTCCTGTGGATAATTTCATCAGGGGATTAGAGGTAGAATTTAGGCCATATCCGGTTGAGTCATAAGGAGTGGTTTTGGAATTGAAGTGTTAAGTACATATTACTTTATTTAGAAGTCTTAATTAAAAAAACTCTTTGGAGGGGAACACCCATGCAACAGGTGTGAATTTATTCAAGAATGGTCAACTGCAAAGAAGTGTTATATTTTAAATCAAATTATCCTGGCTCACAGACCAGCCCCTTTGATATCTTGCCACATAGTAAAGTATATAATATAGGGAGACGGGGTGCAGAGCTCTAACATCCCTCAGTCCTCACAGTCCAAAAATCTCCTCTTTTGCTGAGATCAGGCTGTCCTCTCTGTCCTCTCTCTGTCCCTGATCCTTCTGTGCTGTGCAGTATGGCATCCAGGAGCTCCACATAGCTATTCAGCACACAAAACGTGACCAGTCTGAATTAGGCGCTTTGCAAGTATATAAAAAAAAAAAGTAATGCACTTCAAAGACGTCCTATGAAAATAAGAATCTTAAGTACCTCGTTAACAATGTTTATACTGAATACATATTGAAACAATAATAGCTTGGATATGTTGTGTTAACTCAAACCTATTATTAAAATTATTTTCACTCTTTTTACTTTTTAAAAAATATGGCCACTAAACTATTTAAGACGTGTAGTTTAATTATATGTCAGTTGGACAGGACTGTTTTAGTCTATTTCAGCTACAGTCTTTGATGAACCCATCCTTGTGAGCGCTGTCCTGAACTGCCACTTATTTTAGAGCCTTATTCCCAAACAGAACCAATTGTCATCAATTATCATGCATTCTCCCAACTCACAGTAATTTAGAAAGTTAAAATTTTTGGATGTCCTGGAAAAGGCAAAGAGAGAAAAACATTTCTCCTCTCTCTCTCTCTCTCTCTCTGTATCTGTCTCTCTGTCTCTCTGTCTCTCTCACTCTCTCAGCTTGAGAGGAATACAGTTAGGATTTCCCAGTTAGACTTATTTCAGAAGTATCAGTATGGCTGTGAGACTGAAACATTGATCCATGGTAAGGAAGATAGTTTCTCCCTGTGTTATTTACTGTAAATTATGTACCATAGTGTTTCTGTTCTGTTGCTCTGGGTTCAAGTTTCCAAATCTCAAACATAGAACAGGTCATTAAACTCTTTCTCATCTTGACTTCCTGTACTCTATGGAAACCATGACCTTGTTTTCCAAGTGTTTAGACAGAGAAACAATCTGACAGTGGTAGAAAAAAATGAGGTTCCATTAAAAGTTTTAATCTTATACCTTCAGAGAAAGTTCAACTTTCTATCTTGACACAATTGGCCAAGCCACACGTAGATATATTGAGTATGCAGATTATGGCAAAATGGAATGACTAGACCATTGACCACGAGCCAATTATATTATCATACAGAAAAAGTTTCCATCAGTTTCATTTGTATTTTATTCTCCTCATAGAACAGGGCTCTGTTTTGTACTGACTCCCTTAGTATCATTTTAATCAAGTGCTTTTTGCATCTTTGGTTCTACCTGTGGATTCTGTGCCCTTTTGGATTTCATAAAATGGTATGATGTTTGTAACTTCATAATGAGAAACACAGTGTTCTGATCCTGCACCCAAGTTAAACAGTATGGAAAATGACTGTCTTCTGAAGATGGAGGCTTTTCTTCACAACTAAATCTAATGATAATATTAACTGTTATTAATATAAAGTCAATATTCATTTTTAAACAAATGAAGATGACTTTTCATTGAAATTACGACTGCTTTAAAAAGTCTGATATAATTAATGTTTACAGTCTTCTCACTTGTGCCTGAAAAATATACCAGAATATGGTAGCTTGCCCACATTTCATAAGATCTGGTGAAGGTTTGATTTTAATTTTTTAGTGCTTAATTTTTGATAAAAAATTACATTTATAAGCTGATATATCATTCTGAAAACTGTTCCAAAATTGACATGACTCAGCTGCAATTCAACAAAATAAGTTGCTCTCCAAAAATTTTCTTCTCAGGAACACTGCCAAAGATCTGTGACTCTCCATTAAAATAAACTACTTTTTGTTTGTTTGCTTTCCTGGGGATTTTTTTTGGCAAGTTCCATTAGCTTGTTTATTTATGTTTAATTTATCAACTCTAATGTACATATTGTTCTAATGTTTGATTTTTAGATATTGACATCATCCCATTAAAATATTAAGATCTGTGGTTATTAATATTTCATAGTAATGACAGGCAATACAGGATGATCTTCAAATCTAGTAGGGAATAATGAATTTTTGGAGGCACTGCTCTATCTTGGAGTTATATTAGAGAATAGGCGTGATTATGCAAAAGCATTCTGTAGGTATATTGAAGAAACAGGTTGGTGACGAGGTGGTTTAAGAATAATCTTGAAGAAAAATACTCCAAATCTTTTGGCTACAGCCTTTGAGTACCATGTTTTTAATTTCAGAAAGATGAAAAACTATACTGTATTGTGTCCAAATAAAAGCTAATTAAATAGTAGTTTAATCAGGATTATTGAATTGCCCAGTTTCATTTGAAATAAATGCAACAAAGGGTTTAAAAAAAAAGCTTCCACATATCTATAGTAACCATCTCGACTCCAATATTCATCCACTCCTGCCCCTAACCCTTGTTGAAATCACTCACAATAAGACCACCAAGTCATCAATATCCTTCTAATACTGAATGTGAACTTACTATGCTGTATTTATTGATGCCATCAACATATGATCTTATTAAAATGCTTAGGAATTTATTTTTTTTTAATTTTAATGTTTATTTTATTTTTTGGCAGAGAAAGAGACAGTGTTTGTGAGTGGGAGGGGCAGAAAGAGAGGGAGACACAGAATCTGAAGCAAGCTCCAGGCTCTGAGCTGTCAGCCCAAGTGCCTGATGCAGGACTCGAACTCCCAAACCATGAGATTATGACCTGAGCCGAAGTTGGATGCTTAGCTGACTGAGCGACCCAAGCACCCGCAAATGCTTAGGAATTTAAACTCTTTCCTTCATTGTTTTGTGTATAAATGCTTTTTCTTTGTTTTGTTTTTATCTGCCTTTGTTCACTTGCAGATTTCATGCTCTCTATTAATGTTTTAAATAAAGAGAGTTTATTGAGGGAAGTATTAGAAGGGTTAAGACAGCAAACCAAAGAGGAGTGCTTGAGTGGCTCAATCAGTTAAGCCTGGAACAATTGATTTTGGCTCAGGTCATGATCTCACAGTTCCTGGGACTGAGCCCCAGGTCGGGGCTGGGATTCTCTTTCTCCCTCTTTGTCTGCCCCCACCTCTTCTCTCTAAATTAAAAAAATTTAATAAAATAAAATAAAATAAAGAAGTCAAAATATATACATATATATGTGTGTGTGTATATGTACACATATATAATATATATATACATATTTTAAAAACAAAAGATAGCAAACAAGAGAAATAGAGCATTCAACAACTCAGAGAAGACAGACATTACCACCTCTGGGCCAAAAGGTGGAAGAGGAAGAAACTGTTCTTGAAGCCCCTAAAAAACAGGAATCATGGAAGAGAGGCAAGTAGTGAGTGCTTTTATTGCAGTGATACAGTGCTAGAGAAGCAGTTCCAGGTAGACAGGGACCAGGGAGAAGGAACTACCCCAATCTTTCTCTGATTTTCCTCCAGTGATGTCACTGCCTCCGTTTGATCACACTTGACTGGAAGCCAGCCAGAAAGCTTGAGGGACACAGTCTCTAAAAGGTCAGCCTCCTGGAGCCCAGAGCTGTGCAAAGATGTCAGAGAAAATATCTGGTTTGGGGGTGAAGGCAGACAGAAAGTCAAGGATTTCTGGTTAAAATTGACAGAAATACAAGTGCGCACATGAACGCACACACACACACGACTATATTCAATTATCCTTGGAAATAAAGTAATCCCAAGTTACAAATTATGAAGAAAAACTGTTAACATTTCATATTGCCATACTTTTCTAATCTGATAGGCAAAAAATGGAATTTCATAGTAATGCACATTTTGTAATAAGTTTGGCCAACCGTACTTAATTCTTTCTCTGTGACATGTTTACTGGTTTACTTTGCCACATTTTTAAGGGTTGTTGATATTCTGTTACTTATAAAAACATCTTATAACTAACTAAACTCTTTTTTAGTTACGTTGGAAAGACTCCATCCTGCCACCTACCTTAAGCACTAATTATTACTATGCTCTTGCATATTCTTTCAGAAATATTCTATCCATATACAACCACATGTATATATAACTTTTTCATATAAGGATGCATGTCCTTTAATATACAGGAAAACTTAGCTTAGAAACTCTTCAGTATTTTTTCATTTACAGTACAATTTGAGGGGTTCTTTCCTTATCAATACATACCTAATTCATTTTTTTAAAAGCAGATAACATTGCCATGTATGTATATAAAATTTCGTTAAAAGAGCTCTTGCCATTAATTATTTCTGGTCTGATATTACAAATAATGCTACACATTGTATGTGTGTGTGTGTGTATATATGTATACATATATTTTTAAATTATGTCAGCATATATGCAGGAAATTATTGAGTTGAAAGATATACACAATTTAAGTCTTGATGGTTATTATCAGAGTAGTTAATTCAAAGCAAAAGTGTCAATTTACATTCTAATAACAGTAAGGGAATACTGTTGTGTTAATCGAACACTAACTTTTGTGAACATAATAGAGAAAAAATAGAATGTCATTGCAGTGTTACTTTGCATGTCTTTGATTCTGAGTAAAGTTGGGCATATTGTGATTTTCATAAGACATTTGAATTTTTTCTTCCATATTTGCTGTATTTATATGTTTTTGTGTGCAGGTATGTGCATTTATATAAGATCTACCTTATTGGTTTTATTTACATGTTTTATATTTCATAATTTTTGTTCACTAGATCTTCTCTGGTATGAGAAAGTTAGATCAAAGGAACAGAACAGAGAACAAAAAAAGCCAATACATATTGGGATTTAGCAAAGAGGTAAATGCGGCATTTCACTTCAATAGCAAAAAGATGGATTTTTAAAGTTTATTTATTTATTTTGAGAGACAGAGAGCATGCAGAGCAGAAAGAGAAGAAGAGAGAGAGAATCTCAAGCAGGCTCTGCATAGAGCCCAGTGTGGGGCTTAAACTTATGAACCGTGAGATCATGACCTGAGCTGAAATCAAGAGCTGTATGCTTAACTGACGAAGACACCCGGGTGCTCCTGGATTTCTTTTTGTCTCTTAAAAGTCTTTAGAATTACTGCCTGCCATGAAAACAAATAAAGCAGGGCCCCAATATCATTCTTTTTACCAGAATACTTTTAGAGAGATCAAAGTAGAAGATGTGAAAATTAATCTTATAAGAAATAGAAAAAAGAGTACATTTATTCATTATATTAGAGTGAGGAGAGTGAGGTATGACTTTCTTCATGAGACATACATCCCAGAAACTAAGGAAAGTATTACTGAAGTTACATATGCCATAATTATTAAATATTATTTTATGTTTTTTAAATTTCTTTTTGAGAGACAGAGAGAGCACGAGCAGGGGAGGAGCAGAGAGAGAGGGAGACACAGAACCTGAAGCAGGCTCCAGGTTCTGAGCTGTCAGCACAGAGCCCGACGCAGGGCCCGAACCCAAGAACTGTGAGATCATGACCTGAGCCAAAGCTGGACACTTAACCGACTGAGCCACCCAGGCGCCCCAATAATTATTAAATGTTAATGCAGAAAAAAATATAAGAAAGTAAAAAATAGGAAATTATGAATTAATGATAAGACATTGTTTCTAGAAGCTTTTCTACACATTAACTCCATAACCCAATAAAATATGGGTACGTTATACAAAAAGGAAATGTTACCCATTTAAAAATGACTAAATATCAACAAAATGCAATTTATATATATAATATTTTATAAATATATGCAGTTATATATATTTATATAAATAAATGCAACTTAATATATAACACATACTACACATATATAATATAAAATTTATTGCCAAATTAGCTAACATACAGTGCATACAGTGTGCTCTTGGTTTCAGGGGTAGATTCTGAAGATTCATCACTTACATAACAAGACCTATTACTCATCCCAACACGTACCTTCCTCAATGCCCATCACTTATTTTCCCCATTCCCCTTCCCCACTGCCTCCATCAACCCTCAGCTTATTCTCTGTATTTAAGAGTCTTTTATGGTTTGCCTCTCTCTCTGTTTGAAACTATTTTCTCTGCTTCCTTTTCCTCATGGTCTTCTGTTAAGTTTTCTCAAGTTCCACATATGAGTGAAAACATGATATCTGTCTTTCTCTGATTTATTTCACTTAGCATAATACCCTCCAGTTCTATCCACATTGTTGCAAGTGGCAGGATTTCATTCCTTCTCTTTGCCAAGTAGTATTCCATTGTATATATAAACCACATTTTCTTTATCTATTCATCAGTTGATGGACATTTGGTCTCTGTCCATAATTTGGCTATTGTTGAAAGTGTTGCTATAAACATTGCAGCACATGTGCCCCTATGAATCAGCACTCCTGTATCTTTTGGATAAATTCCTAGTAGTGCTACTGCTGGGTTGTAGGTTAGTTCTATTTTTAATTTTTTGAGGAATCTTCACACTGTTTTCCAGAGCAGCTGTAACATTCACACCAACAGTGCAAGAAGGTTCCCATTTCTCCACATCCTTGCCAACATCTGTAGTTTCCTAAGTTGTTAATTTTAACAAATCTGACTTGTATGAAGTGCTATCTCAGTGTGGTTTTGATTTGTATTTCCCTGATGATGAGTGATGTTGAGCATCTTTTCATGTGTCTGTGGCCATCTGAATGTCTTCTTTGGAAAACTGTCTATTCATGTCTTCTGCCTATTTCTTCACTGGATTATTTGTTTTTCGGGTGTTGAGTTTGATAAGTTCTTTATAGTTTTTGGATACTAGCCCTTTATCAATATGTCATTTGCAAATATCTTCTCCCATTCTATTGGTTGCCTTGTAGTTTTGTTGATGGTTTCCTTTGCAGTGCAGAAGCTTTTTATCTTGATGAGGTCCCAGTAGTTCATTTTTGCCTTTATTTCCTTTGCCTTCGGAGATCTTTGTATTTTGCCAGTATTACCATGATATGCCATGGAGAAGATCTATTCTTGTTAAATCTAAAGGGAGTTTCTGGGCCTCCTGGATTTGGATATCCATTTCCATCCCCAGATTAGGGAACTCCTCAGCTGTAATTTGTTCAAGGAAATCTTCTGCCTCTTTCTCTGTCTTCTTCTGGAACTCCTATGATATGGATATTATTACGTTTCATTGAATCACTTAGTTCTCTAATTCTCCCCTCACAGTCTAGTATTTTCTTATATCTCTTTTTTTTTTTTTTTTGGTTTCATCATTTTCTCTAAGTTTATCTTCTATTTCACTTAATCTCCCTTCTGCCTCCTCCATCCTTGGTGTCACTGCATTTAGTTTCTTTTGCACCTCAGTAACAGTATTTCTTAATTCATCATGACTATTTCTTAGTATCTTGATCTCTGTAGCAATAGATTTTCTGCTGTCTTCTAGGCTTTTTTTCCCAAGCCCAGCTATTTAACCTTATGACTATTATTCTAAATTCTCGCTCAGTTATATTGTTTATATCTGTTTTGTGCAATTCTCTAGCTGTGATTTCTGCCTGGAATTTGTTTTGAGGAGAATTCTTCCATTTCATCATATTGACTAGTTTTCTGTCCCTTATGTGTTTTAATACCTTGTTATGAGCCCAACACCTGCGAGCACTACTGTACTAAAAAGGGAATCATAATGCTGTCCAGGGTCTGGGCCTTCAGGAGGCGTTTTTTTCTAGTGTGTTTCATGCTCTCTGTTGCTGAGACGCTAGTTGCTTCATCTTCCTCCTCATAGTGGTGGTTTAGACCTTCCTCCAGGTGTTCTTTGATTTGTTCATCAAAGTATCCCTGGAAATATTTTTAAAAATAAAAGGCTGGAGAAAGGGTTGGTGGTGGAAGAGGCTTTATCCCATACAAAGAGAGAAATGACAGGGAAAATGTGAAAAAGGGAAAGAAAAAAAAAGTCCAGGCAGAGAATCAGAGAAACTATACGGTTTAATGAAGAGGTGGGGGGGGGGGAGGGGGAGTGAGAGACAGAGACTGAGACAGAGACAGAGACAGAGAAAAGGAAATACAGATGAGGTGTAAAAAGAATACATTAAAAATATCTGCTTAACCAAATCAACAACTAGAATAACCCAACCAGAGAAGGAAAGAAATAAGAGGAAGGAAAGAAAGAAAAAAATGAATTTTATATACATGAAATAAGAATTGACCAAGAATCAAATCAGAGAATACAAAACCGCTGGACAAATGTCTGCCAGTGCCTTGGAACCCGTGGTGGGGCTGGTCTGGAGAAGGGCTCTGTGGTCGCTTCAGTGTCAATCCAGCTGTGTTAGATACTCAGTTACCTGACACAGAGGGGCGTGATTTGGCGCAGGGGGATCCTGCTTCCACTGCTGCGTGCCCATTGACCATTCCCTGAAAACCCCACCTTGTTGGTGATGGGGAGAAAAATGGCAACACCCCAGTCTCTCCTCCTTGGACCAGGTGTTCCAAACTACTCTGTTCAGGCCATCCTCACAGTGCCACACAGGTGTTAGTGGGCAGGCTCTGTTCCATTCTGGTCTCCCATACCTCCCAGATGCTCCTTTGGGATTCAGACCAATGTCTTAAAGGATCTCACTCTTTGGGCCCAGTTTCCAGGGAAGTGCCAAGACCCAGCCAACAACTAAGGGCCTCTGGCTCCTCAGTGTGGAGTGCGCTCCAGCAGGCCACTATGTCCTGGGCCACCAGCTCCTGTGCCTCCCTGGCACTCAGCTGGGATTCAAACCCAAAGTGTTAAAGGAATCCACTCCATGCACCCTGGTTCCGGGGTACTGTCACTCCACCAGCCAGCTGACAAAGGGCCTCTGATGGCTGGAGGGAGAGAGGTGGTAAAGTGGGGAGACTTCTGGGTCTTTTGTCCTTGGAATGGTTATTTGCCTTCTTCCCACAGCACTCAAGAGAGAGGATTGCTCTCTGACAGTGCCTAGGAGCTAGCTACTGAGTCCGGGGCTGGCTTCCATCCTCCCCAGGTGCTCAAACAGGGCGGAGAAAGCCTGCAGTTACAAACTGGTTCTTTCTTCATTTTATCCATTCCTGGCTTCATAGTTTTTCTCGTGTCCTAATACAATCCTACAGTTGTGCAGCCTCTCTTTCTCTTCCTTTTGTCTCTCCGCAGAAGGGGATCCCTCCCCTCTCTGCCTATGCCACCTGTTTTATCTCTCCCAGTTCACAATCACACACCTGTGGCCTGCCACCTTGTCCTTGTGAGCCCCTGAAGATGCTTCTGTCACTCTATAGCCTGAATTCCTGGAATGCCAAGTCTTCTGGCCACAATACTGTTGTGTTTGAGGGATGAGGGAACTTCAGGTCTCCCTACTTCTCCACCACGTTGACCAACAAAATGCTATTTAAAACAAAAATTCAATGGGCGCCTGGGTGGCTCAGTCAGTTGTGTGTCTGACTTAGGCTCAGGTCATGATCTCACCATTTGTGGGTTCAAGCTCCGAGTCAGGCTCTGTGCTGACCACTAGCTCAGAGTCTGGAGCCTGCTTCAGATTTTGTATCTCCTTTTCTCTCTGCTTCTCCCCTGTTAACTCTCTGTCTCTCAAAAATAGATAAATGTAAAAGAAAAATAAGAAAAAAAATGATACCATTTTTACCTTCCAGGTTGACAAAAATGAAAATAATGAATTTTAACCCAACATTATCACACACTGAAAGCAACATAAATTGGCTCCATCTCTTTGGAGAATAATTTGGTTACAAAAAATTTAAAAGATATATTTTTTGGTTTAGAAATCTTAATATTTGGAATTTATTCTTATATGTACATGTCCCCAAAAGTATATGCACTCATATTAACAATGCTGTCTGGTGGCTTTTGTTGAGTGAGAAAAGGAAAGCATTGGTCAATATGTAAGAAATGTTCCTACCTGTATTGACATTTGGGACCTGGGACACAGACTAGAAAGAAAATTTCTTTTTATTGCACACATGTTCAGTTGTTACCATTTCGATTTGTTATTTAATTATTGATTTATTCTTTTAAAATTTATTTATTTTGAGATGGAGATAGTGCAAATGGGGGAGGGGCAGAGAGAAGGCGAGAGGGAGGATCCCAAGCAGGCTCCCGCTGCCAGCCCAAAGCCCAGTGAGGGCTCAAACTCACGAAACTGTGAGATGGTGACCTGAGCTGAAACCAAGAGCTCAACTGGTTTGAGCTTAACTGACTGAGCCACCCAGGCGCACCCTGAACTTGTTATTTAATTTATAGTAATGCAATAAATAATAGGATTTTTACTACCCAATATCCTGGCATTTTCACCAGACTCAGGTGGACAGGTTATCCAGGACTATTGACATTTTAACCTACACTATATCACCCTTCTCAGAGATTTATACCCAGCAGGGCCAATGGGGAGAAAGAAGCAGTCTTTGGCCCTAAATCTCAAAGCCTGTAATTGTTTTAAGCTGGGATCTCTGGAGCTTGACGTGTCACTTCCTCTATTTCATTTAAATTCTCCTCTCTCATTCACCTCCTCAACCTAAAGCAGGTTTTCAATATTATCACATTCTAATTTTGTGGCAGGAAGAGGGAGAAGATATGCAAAGAAAGATAAAATGTGGGCTCCAGGTCTGTTGAGAGAGTCAAGTTAGTGAATTGTAGAGGCCACTGAGAGAGAAATTCAAGTGGAACTTGCATTGAATCCCCAGATTAACTTCACTCATTGGCTCGCACAGTCTGTACAGTGTTTGATATTTGATAAATGGATTTCTGCTTTAGGAGAAATGAGTAGACTGTGAGAATGGAATCTTAAAATATGTCTTTTCTCCTATAAACTACAAAGTGAACAACTCTTATGTCCACATTGCAAATTTAGTCCTATATTTAGAGACCCAGACTTTATTTGTAACTCAACTAAAACTCTTAATTTGGGTATCCCATCATTATCTAAAAATTAACTTGTCCCAAATTGAATTATAATTTTCCCCTAAACCTGTTCCTCTTACTGTGATAATCCCTGTTCCGAGGAAGGGCCCACCAATACCCTAGGCCCTTAAGGTAAAAGTCCCATGATGTTTCCCCCTGCATTGAGCCACACACCTTAGACAACTCTAGTATCACACATATGCATATGCAGGCACGCACACACACACTTACTAACACAACAGGGAAGTTATGGGCACCTCTGTCATTCAGGATCTGGCGTCCAGACTGGCACAAGGTGAAATACTAATATCTTTTCTCTCGATTAGTACCCTCAGGTTCCACGAACATGTTTCTCGTATCTCATGCTGTATATTCTTGAAACAGAAAGAAGTTACTTCTCCATATGGAGAAGGGGATGGGGACTGTGTGACTACTGACTTCAGACAGGAAACTTGCTGTGAAGCATGAGGAAGGTTTAGTGGCAGGTGTGTCTAGGTAAATAGAGAAATTAATGAACTTGACAAATGCTTCTTCAGATAGCAGGAACACAACAGATTCTTGCAATAATTATCAGTTCTCATTAGTGCCAAGCATCCATTTTCTTGTTCTCTTGGTGCCCCAACTTGCATTTCCAAGGTATTCAAGAATGAGTAGCATAGTAGTAACTGCTCACTGGAGACTGTACAACATTTAGCAACATTAACAATTCATACTGATTTTAAACTTGTGGATGTAAAGGTCTAGAGAAAACATGCATAAAGATTGATATCAATTATTTACACTGGCAACCAGATGGATTATAAATGCAAGAGTTATATTTTAAATTATGATATTCAGTATAATTTGCATTTTGCATCTTAATTTAATATATAACTTGGTTTGCTTTGGAAGAAAAATCCTTCCTAAAATTAGAGAAAGTAATTTTTAAGGTTTATTTAAATTAATGATTTTATAAAAAATATATTAAATATTATATATATTTTTAGTATAACTGCATTTTAGTTTTTAATTTTTTAGCCATTGCTTTTATAAAAAAACTTGCTAAACACACAGATATATGCAATAACAATTCAATTTAGCTATCTTTGATATTTTGCCAGCATGGTTATATGAAAATCATAGATTAACATTATAGTTAAAAAAAAACATTTTAGTTAACCTGTCAGTATAGAATTATATTTTTCAAGATAGAATAGAACATGTTTTACTTAATGAGTTGTTAACTTTATTTATACCTTTTAAATATTCCTGGTATGTTGGCCTGCGCTGACTCACACACTGGGACCTTGAAACGTGAGGGGCCAGATTACTCTTTCCAATCCTCTCCCATTCCCTTGCCTCTCATAGCCAACCCTTCACCACTGTGTCCAGCTAGTACTGCTCCTAAGTGCTTCTTGAATCTTTCCCTTCTCAGATGTTTCTTCTTCCATGTTCTCATGGATTTAACCTGGAGAAACAAATCCTCTGATCTGTTTCTTTTGTCTCATTGTCCTCAAATCCATTTTTCACAATACAGAGAGTGGTTTTTCTACATATCAAGCAAATGATGTAACTGCCTTGCTTTAAATACTTAAATACTTTCTTTTTTAAATATTTATTTATTTTTGGGAGAGCACAAGTTGGAGAGGTGCAGAGAGAGGGGCCAGAGGGTTTGAAACATGCTCTGCAGTGACAGACAGGCTGACAGCAAAGAGCGTGGTATGGGGCTCGAATTCACAAACCATGAGATCATGACCTGTGTCAAAGTCAGACACTCAAAGGACTGAGCTTCCCAGGCTCCCCTAAGTAACATACCCTGAGTTCATGTTAAATGAGATAAGTCAGAGAAGACAAATATTGCATGATCTCACTTACATGTGGAATCTAAAAAAGTTGAACTCACAAAAACAGAATGAGATAATGGTTATCACTGGCTAGGGAGTAGGGGAATGAGGGAGAAGTTGTTTAAGCACACACATCTGTAGGGTGCCTGGATGGCTCAGGGGTTGAGCATCAGAGTTTGGCTTAACCAGTTCAGGTCATGATCTCATGGCTTGAGGGTTCAAGCCCCACATCAGGCTCTCCACTGTCAGCCTGGAGCCTGCTTTGGATCACCCGACCTCCTCTCTGCCCCTCCCCTGCTTGCACTCTCTCTTCTCTCTCTGAAAAATAAAAAATAAACACTTAAAAAACATTAAAGGCATAAACTTGCAATTAGTAGATAAATATGGTCCAGGGGTCTAATACAAGTGATAGTAGACAATATTGTATGATAAACTTCAAAGCTAAGAGATTACATCTTAATTGTTTTCACCACAAAAAAGAAATAATAATTATGTGACTGGATAGAGGCATCATGCTATGGTGGTGAGAAGGTTATAGTCAACACACTGTACCTTTTAAACTTATAATTTCATATATCAATTATATATCAATAAAATAAAAAATTTTAAATTAATAAAATAAAGTTGGTAAACATTTAGAAAAGAAATATGGTGATTATTAGGAATCAGTGCAGATAAACATAAGGAAAAAGTATGTGAGTATGTGAAACTAAGCCACTTTCTGCTGCGGTAGGTGTGGTGGTTGTAGAGGTGGTGGTTGATAGAATTATGACTGAAAATATCCCCGTCACTGTAAGTATTGAGTCAGATTTTCAATACAATCATAGAATCTCAAAGATGAAAAAAAAACATAAATGCATAATCAGCCCCCAAATGGCTTTTATGAATAAAATCTGAACTTGTTATCATGACAGTCAAGGACGCTGCATAACTTCTGTGTTTAATCATCTGTCAGGAGCGGCCAGGTGGCTGAGTTGGTTAAGCATCCAACTCTTGATTTCCATTCAGGTCATGAACCCAGGGTTGTGGGGTCAGGCTCTGTGCTGAGGATGGAGCCTGTCAAGAATCTCACTTTGTCTCCTTCTGCCCCTTCCCCTACTCTCTATCCCAAAACAGACAAACAAAACAAGAACCAAACCAAAAACAAACAAACAAAACACACACCTGTCATTTTCCATATATTTTATTCTTGGTCACACTACATTTTTGTAATAGGTTTTATTTTTTAGAACAGTTTTAGTTTCACAGCAATATTAAGTGGAAAGCACAGACAGTTCCCATATACTCCCTGACCTCACACAGGCATCACCTCCCTAGCTATCCACACCAGAGTGGTACGTTTGTCACCCTCAACAAGCCTACACTGACACATCATTATCACCCAAAGCCCATAGTTGAATGTTCGTGCTTCGTGTTGCACATTCTCTGGGTTTCACAAGTGTAGAATGTGTCGACCATTGTCTTTTATACTGAATAGTTTCCCTGCCCAAGAAATCCTCTGTGCTCTGCCTATTCAGCACCACTCACTCTTCCCTAATCACCAGCCACCACTGATCTTTCTACTGTCTCCATTTTTCTGCCTTTCTAGAGTATCATACAGTTAAAGCATTTTCAGATTGGCTCTTTTCACTTAATAACATGCATTTAAGATTGTTCCACGTGTTTTCATGGCTCAATAGCTTATTTCTTTTTTGGCACTGAATAATAGTCCACTTCATGGATGCATCATAGATTTTTGTGTCCATTCACTTAATGAAGGACATGCATTTTGGATACTCTCTGTGACAGTTATGATGAAAGGTGCTGTTAATATCTATGTGCAAGTATTTTTGTAAATATGTTTTCAACTCATTTAGGTAAGTACCAAAGCAGGCTGACTGCTGGATCATATTGTAAGAATATGTTTAGTGTGAGGCCCCATCCTAGGCCACCTAGAGTTTTAAAATCCCAGACTTGACCACACTGAGTCTCTAACAATTTGTCTTTTGCCATTTAGGTTTCTCCTCCAGTATCTTGTGATTCTCTGTGCCTTTCTGTTTATCTCTGTAACTCCAAGGGCAGTGATTTTGCTCTGTGACCTCACTTTTCTGATGCACCTAAGAGTTGTGAATTTTTAGTTTGTTCACCTTTTTACTTGTTTTTAGGACAGAGTAGCGACTTCCAAGCTCCTTAGATGCCAGACCAGAAACTTCCAAATGTGTTGTTAATGTTGGTAATTTGTATCCTAATGTCTCACTTACCTCAATGCCTTTACACAAGTCGCCTCATTTGGCTGGGTTTCTGTGCACTGGCTACCAACCATCTACACGAATCTATACTGTGTGACAAGTATTTATTTTTGTTCTTTTCACTTGAAGATGGAAGCTATATATCCAGTGTCTAACAAGAAAAAGAACACCTACCCAAATCAGCTTAAACTAAAAAGCAAATGTGTTGCTCATTAATAAGCATGTGGTAGTTCTTGATTTAGGCTTGGTTGGAACCAAAGGTTCAAGTGTTAGGAAGAAGCTACTGTCTTTTTATTCTTAGACAGTATCCACATCCTAATAAAGATGGGAGCTCTGGATTTGGTGTTTCTTTATACCACACAAGTATCATGACCCCTTTTCAACCCCTTATCAATCCCTTGAAAAGTTCTGGAGTTCTCACTGTTCCTAACAGGAAGGACTATTCTTACAAGTGACCCTGGATTATGCTCTTTCTCCTGTAGGCAGGAATCTCACATACAGGAAAGGAGAATTTGACCAAAGTAAGGAATGTGAACAAGATATAAAGGTCAAAGGTAAATTCTGTGGTTTGTAACTGTGTAGAGTCACCAAAAATGTTCATAATCATGAATTTTGACAATCAGAGAAGACAACTGAAATTATCCCTAAACTTATATTTTCTTATTTATCTTTTTACACATATAGTTCAAATTTACTTAATCTCATACCTAGTTTGAGCTTTCCACAATGATCCCTAACAAATATGTATCCATTAACAGTTAAGAAAATGGAATGAAAACTAATAATAGCTGTGCCTTGCAACAATTTTGTTTCCTTTTCCCCCAAATTATCTTTAATATGATTCTGATGCTATTTTTACAATTAAATGTTTTTGAAAGGAAGAGAATTCTGGCCCCAAAGAGAGTAACTTTAAAACATATTAAAGGTTGTTTCTATTACTATAGAAACAAGCATACCACCTGCTATTTAAAGAAACACTAACTTCTGCAACTGTATCTGACTTGAATGTGAATTAATAACCTTTCCACTATGTGTGATAACTAGATAAGAACTATCTGTCCAACTGTATTTGGAAAAGTTTAGACCATTTTTGACAGCACCAGATAATAAATACAACAACACCCTGAAGGAGTGTTGTAGATAAGATTATTTTCTGTAACACAGAAAAACAAAAACAAAGGGAGAATGCCTGGTCTGCCTTGCTTACCTATCAAATCAGGAAAAGACTGAAAGAGGGAGGGGATCTCATCGCCAGCTGTGTCTGCAGTCCTCTGCTTGCTCAGAATTCCTTGACTCATCCACTCACGAAATATTTATGGACTGACTGCCTACCAGCAGGTGCCGTACGAGATACTGCACTTCTTTGCATTCTTTGCAATTGCCTTCCAATTATTTCTTCTGTGCTAAGAATAGAACCATTATAATTCTTGCTACATGATTCTTTTCTTTATGCATCTCTTGTGTTTATGATTTATTTTTAAAATTTGGGCAACATGCATAATCATATGCAGATGATGACAACATCCGCAGAAAACTTAAAAGTTGACTCGACATTTAAGACAGGTTATACACTATGAAATTTACAAAAATAAAACTGGTAGCATATAGAAGTAGCTTTAATAGGAAACACATTTTGATTTGTGACAAAATTCTAAAATGTAATCATTATATCATGATTGCAAAAATCATCAAAGTACCAAAGCAGGGAAATTCTTGAAAGAAAAAGCAAAAACAGCCAAATAAAATTTAAAAGCCTCCATCTTTTTAATGATGAAAGAAGAGTCAAGTAAAACAAGATTGAATTTCTATGTATAATGTTGGATTTTTTTTAAATGTTAATACTATATTTTGTAAAGTCATTGCTGAAAGGGGACCCTTATATATTGCTATGGATATATTTTTTGTGAAGCAATTTAGCACATGAATTGTGAAATTTAATATATTTACATCTTTTAATTCAAAAATTTTACTTTCAAGGAAAAATTCCAAGGAGATCACAAGGGGTGGGAGAAAAGATTTCTGTACAGAATTCTCATGGTAGCTTTACTTATAACAGTGATAAGAGACAAAACATCTTAAAATGTAGCTATGAGAGAAGAGTAAATTACTTTATGATAAACATATTAATAAAATGAAAAGTTACATTTCCTTTAAACTTATTTATAAGCGATTATTATTCCCACAATTTTCACACACAACCTTGTGATTAAAATCCGAAACGAAGGTATACTAGAACTATAGATGTAGCTTTGAAAAAAAATACCAAAATGCCATTACCATTAATGAAAAGACTGTTGTTGATGGTTAATTCCTTCTTTTTTTTTTTTTTAACAGTGTATTGTTTTATCAAGGGGTGTCGGAAGGCAAGACACAATCGCAAGAAACAAAATCAATTAAAGGAAGTACAGATACAGGAAGCAATAATGTTTAAGTAGTAATAAACAAAATGGATAACAGCAGTCATTTTAAGAAGACTTGATTCGTGGAGGATCAACTTTAATTTTTGCTACAAAAAACACCTATATGAAGTAGAAACAGGTTTCAGTAATTTTGGTAGAGAATATGTTCTAGAAAGTAGAGGTAACTGGAGGTAAAATCCTGGCAGTGATTTAATAGATAGTCCCAGATGATTAGGCTGAGGCCAACCCAGAATGAAGATAAGAGCCCTGTCTGTGGGGAATTTTGGATGATACCTAGAGCATTATTACTGTGCGTAAACCAAATTAAATTGTTTTCACAAGTGTTGTAAAGTTCCATATGGGAAAAGGTATTTTATACATGCACTTCAATTTCACAGCAAGAGTGGCATAAAATACCTAAACACAGAAGAGAGCATTCGGTGCAAGATATCTAACTCCTTGCTATAACAATGCATATAATTCAAAATTATTACACTACCAGTACGTCTAGGGTTTTCTGCAGCCCCAAGGTGATAGCACGGGAAGCGCGGCCCCCAGTGCTGTTACGTAGAAAGCAGCCACCACCTTCTTCTGTGTGCATTCTCCTATTACTTTATTTCCTTCTTTTTTATTAATCAACTCTGCCGTAGTTGCTGCTGCTTAGCAAAACTGGTAAAAACAAAATTGTAATTATTGAACACAGTGCTCTGGCAATCAAGGTGTTTAACACCTCAGTCTTCTGGCGCAAAGAAAGCACTGTGTGACATTTAGAACTCTGATTTACAAACAGAGTTGACACAGATTTTTCCTGGCTTGAAGACTTCCATGACTTTCTTGGTCAGGTCATCATAGGAGGTCTGACTTTAGCTCGTTTCAAAGGTTAACATAAGAAAATTCTGGTTATGGAGTGATGTGAATAGTCTAATAAGTTCCATCCAGTTTCATTCCATTCATCGAATACCCACAAGGATTAAACAAAGTGACATCATGACAGAACCCGGTGTCAGGTCATGAATTCCACTCTCAGGAGTGACATCCTTTGCAGTAGCACATTCTTTCATATAGAACTGGTCCATAACTGCTGGGTCAAGCTCACTCATCAGAATTACCAGGGTTTGATCAGGCTGACCTATTAGCTAAGTCTGGGAAATCCAAAGTATACATGCGCCAACAGTCAGAATTTATGCATCCCCACACAATATGCTGCTCCATTTGGGAAAATTGCATTAAGAAACTCTGTTACGTTTTTGACATTCCAGTGTGGGTACCCTTGGTGGGAAAGCTTCATGAAATCCTCACGAGAATAAAAGCAGCTTTGAACTGAGTGAAACCCACGTTAATCCCTAGCAAATTTCAACAGGGAGCCAGAGCTTTCAGCAAGAGGATGGTACCACGCCTCCAAAATGAAACGTCTCTTGCAGACAAACAGGCTACTCTGAACACTGCACATCCTTCAAAAGTGTCTCCCACTCGGATCTTGGGATGGTGTGAAGATCCCCAGATCCTGGATTTGTGTCAGGCTGCTGCCTGTAGAACCAAACCTCCAGCAGCTTCTCTGTCCCTTCCAGAAAAATATGCAGCTTCCATCATTGTGAGACTGCAAACAAACACAGAAAAGCAACTAAATTAAATCTCTTCTCCCGCCGCTGCCACCGCTGCTGCAAGACTGTTCCAGCTGTGTTACTCAAGTTCAGGTTCCCTGCTATGATTTTATGTTAACTTTAAAAAAAAAGGATTAACAAAAAAAAATTCCCAGCTCTTTTTGTTTGTTTGCTTGTTTCTGTGAATGAAAGTTGAATGTGAATCTGTTGGAAATAGAGGCAGATGCCAGTTCAGTGTCTTGTAGCCAGCCCACTGCCTCCCGGTGAGGGAGTGCAGAGTGAGGGCTGGCTGATATCGCCAGCCACAGTGTGGAAGTCGATAGTTAATTCCTTTTTTTCTTTTTATTTGTTTAATGTTTATTTTTGAGAGACAGAGAGTGAGTGAGTAAGGGACAGAGAGAGAGAGGGAGACACAGAATGTGTGGTGGGCTCCAGGCTCTGAGCTAGCTGTCAGCACAGAGCCCGATGCAGGGTTTGAACCCACAAACTGTGAGATCATGACCTGAGCTGAAGCTGGCGGCTTACCTGACTGAGCCACCCAGGTGCCCAATAATTAATTCCTTCTTTATGTGTTCCTGAGTACTCCAAGTTTTCCTTATAATTATATATTTGTTTTTAAAAATAAAATTCAATAAATCCTGTTTATGTATGTATGTATGTATGTATGTATGTATTTTTAATTTTAATTCCAGTATAGTTAACAGTGTTATCTTAGTTTCAGGTGTACAATGTAGTGATTCAACAGTTCTGTACATCACTACTCAGTGCTCATTATGGTAAGTGTACTCTTTAATCTCCATCACCTCTCACCCATCCCCCTGCTTGCCCTTGAATTTTTATTTTAAACAGCACCCTCAGTTAAAGTCCTTTTTTCAACAACAACATTTTTTACTTGAACCATACTTCAGAATATATGGTTCTAAATGATATATAGAAAACATTCCATCCCCCCCAAAATAGAATACATATTTTCTTCAAGTACATACATAAGAATCCCCAGAAAAAGAAATGTTACAAATATTACAAATTTAAGAAGATTGAAATCAGACCGAGTGTATTTTCCAACCACCCTGGTACAAAATTAAAGATCAACAATAAAATAAAGCTGGAAAATAAAGTTTATTTTTAAAAGTAACTTGTGGCCTCTGGTCCAGGGCTGCTGACTAAAATCAAATATTTTTTTTTCTCTTACATCAAGATCCTCATAAAGGGATAATAAAGAGAAAAAAGTAAAAATGAGTGAGACAGAGGCTTTTGGTAGACAGAACATTTATCAAAAATGAAGAAACAGAGTAGAGCCATTTAGAATTTAAGGAGAAGGGCCCTGATGCGGAGGAGGTTGACCTTCCAGATATAACATCTTTGTATTAATTTTTTAAATTCCCCCTGAAATAGTCCCCATTTACTCCCACCTCTATGCAATGTAAAACCACACGATGTGGTATGATGAGGAGCGAGAAGTTTCTCTCCAATGAAACAGAAGTGGCGCTCTGTGGGCAAATTGGAAGAGTGAGTATTTGCCTCAAAAGCAAAATTGTTCAAATTCCACTACTTGGAAAAATTCCAGTTTCCTGCTTAATTATTCAAAATGAACTCGGCAGTTGACAGCTACCACCCATACACACAATCCTGCCATTCTTAATATAAAGTGATATTCAAGCATTGCCACAAATTGAAGAAAAATCTATAGCAAGCCAAAGACTGGGATAAACAAATAGAAAAAATTACCAGAGTTGAAATATCAGTTATTGGAAAATTTAATAGAACATTTTTAAAAAAGAATGTTAATCCTAATGTACAGAGGTTTGAAAGGGTTTGCAGTTTCCAAAATGAGAACAGGATAATATAAAAAAAGGTATCACTAAATATTCTCCTGTTATACACAAACTTCCATAGACAATGACTGAAATGGATTAATCAAGAAAAATCAAATTAAATGTGAACATACAAAAAGAACAACTAGAAAGACAATTAGAAAACTGTAAAATGGTTCTTTTATTCATTCATTCTGTATTTTCTTCATGTTTGTTTTTGAGAGAGAGATAGAATGCAAGTGGGGGAGGTACAGAGAAAGAGGAAGACAGAATCTGAAACAGGCTCCAGTCAGCACAAAGCCTGATGCAGGGCTCAAACCCACCAACCACAAGATAATAACCTGAAACTAACCGACTGAGCCAGCCAGGTGCCCCTGTAAAATGGTTCTAATGAAAGACTGTGAAAGAAAGAGTTAGTCTCAAAGACCACTGTTTTGGCTCTAAGCCTTTCTATGCTGCTTGAGTTTTCAAAACCATGTACTTCTTTTACTTTGTTGCAAAATTTAAGTGTTAAAAATAGCAGAAAAAATGTACTTCAAAACATTCCTTCTCAAAATAAGATTTCCAAAGAAACGTCAGATTTTAAAATTCACCCTTGCTCTATCACTTTAATTCTGAGTAGGGAAAACAGAAACAAACTCCTCTCTGAAGTATTCACAATGATTTATTTTGTTGTTGTCATTGAGATTCTATGGTCAAATGTGTACTCTTCGTGAGTTAAATACTGAGAGAAAACTTCAGGATTTCTGTGGTGTAGGTAAGCTCTATCTGTGAATGAAATTCTTCAAACATTTTGCTAAATATCTCTTATGCCATAGTTAAAGTACTGCTAACAAAAATTAAATCTTGCTTTAAAAATATTGCTTTTCAATGAATTATCCTCTGTCTTTTCTACTCAGGACTTATATCAGAGCCATGTGTTCATACTATAAGGCATCAGTGATTTTCTAATACAAGCTGACTTCCCGAGCTTTTAAACTAATAATACTCCACAGCTCAGTGCCAGGATTCCCTGCTGAGATCAGGTTCTTGGACAGCCAGGATTCTTCAACCAATTTAGACTACAAAACCGCTTTGGACAATTTGGTCCAGCTTTGAACTGCCTAGAGGACAGGCACTACAACATGTCTTTCCCAACTCAAGTTGGCATAGAGCTTGGTAGATACAAGTATATGAAAGGAAATACGTTCACTACAGCATTTGGGTCAAAGGGAATAATAAAGTCTCAAAAACAAATCAACTAAAGCACAAGTCTGAAGGCTTCTCTGATATTGGGATCCCAACAGAGTGCCCACCTAGCAAAAAAGCTCAGTGGAGAAGGTCAAAGGAAATGATGGATTAAATGACCACATCAAAACTGAAAATTCACCTGTCAAAAATATCCTGAACAAATTTAAAAGACAAACAAGAAAACACTTGCAGCATATATGACTGAAAAGAACTGGTGTTTTACTATATGAAGAAGTCATACAGTTTAATAAGATGAGAATGTCACCAAAAAAAACAGATAAAGGAAAATAGTGAACAGTTCATATACACACATCCATACATCATATAACACGATCTCATTAAAAAACATCAGATACTATTAATAATCAAAGAAATGAAAATTAATATAAAAATTACTTGGCATTTTTTTCACCTCTCAGTTTTCTTTTTTGTTTCAAAGATTTTTTTTTAAGTTTATTTATTTATTTTGAGAAACTTAGAGAGCTCAAGTGGGGGAGGGGCATAGAAAGAGGGAGAGAGAATCTCAGGCAGGTCGGACGTGGGACATCATTGTGACATCATGACCTGAGCTGAAATCCAGAGTCAGATGCTTAACAGACTGAGCTACCCAGGTGCTCCTTAAATACATATATATATTTTTTTATTTTTAAATAATCTCTACACCCAATGTGGGGCTTGAACTTACAACCCCGAGATCAAGAGTCTCAGGCTCTACTGACCTAACTAGCGAGGCGTCCTTCACCTGAACTCCATATAATGCTAAAACTGATATGTACAACTGGTAGAAGCTGGCAAGATTTTTCTAAACATATGTATTTTGATAATATATATCAAAGCTTAAAAATGGCATATCTAGTTAATTTCTCTTGTAAGACTCCACTTAAAAATTGGGGTGCCAGGGCGACGGGGTGTCTCAGCTAAGCATTCGACTTTGGCTTAGGTCATGATCTCATGGTTCATGAGTTCAAACCCCTTGTTGAGTTCTGTGCTGACAGCTCAGAGTCTGGGGCTTTGATTGGTTTCTGTGTCTTCCTCACTCTCTTCCCCTCCCCAACTCATGCTCTGTCTGTCTCTCAAAAAATATTTTAATTTTTAATAAAAAAATTTAGGGTGCCTCAGTGGCTCAGTTGGTTACGTGTCTATATCCTGATTTTGGCCCAGGTCAGGATCTCATGTTTCATGATTTCAAGCCCCACATTGGGCTCTGCTGTCAGAGGATTTGGGGGATTGCTTGGGATTCTCTCTCTCTCTCTCTCTCTCTCTAAAAATAAATACACATAAAAAAATGACTCTATTTAAAAATACCTAAAGTGAAGACTCAAAATTTGCATATGAGGCTGCTTAATATAGTATCATTTCTAATACCAGAACAAAGGAAGAATTTATATGTCTAACAAGAGAAATGACTTAAGTAGATTCGGGATAGGTGACTCTCACATCATGCAAATTTTCCAAGAATAAAAAAAAATGCATCTAGCTAATAAATGTTCTACTTCATTGAATGGTTAAGAATATCAAATAAATAGGGCTGCCTGGGTGGCTAAGTCAGTAAAGTGGCTGACTTTGGCCCAGGTCGTGTTCTCTTGGTCCATGAGTTCAAGCCCCCATGGGGCTCTGTGCTGACAGCTCAGGGCCTGGAGTCTGCTTTGGATCCTGTGTCTCCCTCTCTCTGCCCCTCCCCAGGTTGAACGCTGCCTCTCTCTCAAAAATAAATAAACATTAGAAAAAACATTTCTAAAAATCAAATACAGTGCCTGGACATTATGATAATAAACATTAACCAGTATAACTTAATAATTATTAAATAATAATATGAAAAGCTTATTCACTAACAAACTTGCAACTGAAATTTTTATCACCTTCTACCGCTAACTAGATATATCAAATGGCAGAGAGGTAAATAGTGGAAAGAATAAAGGCTTTGAAATCAAATAAATGGGAATAATACAAAGATTACATGTTTTGAGGGGAAATTTAAAGACATAATGCATTTAAAGTGCATTTATGAGGACCAAAACATTGTAGTACCCAAATAAAAGGCACATTGTCACTATTAACTACTATTATTATCAACAAATATACAACAAATGAATATACTAAATATCTTTTGGTGGCAAATTTCAAAAAAGAAAATATAAAAATAGAAATAATAAGAAAATGAACATTCATGCATGTAATTCTAAGTTTTAATAGTTTTCAGCAAATGGCCATTCTTGTTTCATTTATGCATCCACCTTCAACACATGTGCTGGATTACTTTGAAGAAAATTTCAGGCAGTATTTTATTCACAAATGTCTCTGGGATAGCTCGAAAATATGAGCATTCTTTTATTTTTAACATAACGCAAATATTATCATCACATCTTAAAAAAATTCTTCAAAATCATCACATGTCCAGTAAGCGTTCAAGTTCCTTCCCTAACGTCTCCTATATTTTTTGTTTCTTTGACTCCAGATCTGAGGAAGGTCCACACATTACAATACTTGTGTCTCAAGTTTTATATGTGAGTTCTCATCCATCCCTTTTTCTTTCTTTGCCATTTGCAGAGGAAACAAGATATTTGTCTAAGAGTTTTCCAGCCTCAATTTTACTTACCGCAGCCCCACGGTGTTGCCCAAAATGTTCCTGTCTCTTTATTTCCTGTTAATTGATCATTAAATTTATATCTAACTTTGATCTTCTTTTTTGGCAAGACTCGTTCATAGGTGGTTATTGTACTTTCACCAGTAAGGATATCTGTCTGATTTCCTCTTTTTTGTGTGATGTAAGTAGCACTAATTATCATTGCTTAGATCTGTTCTTTGATTTGAATGGCAATATTCTAATTCTCATTTTTTTTCCTACCTAAAATAATATGAAAAGAAACGTCTCACCATTTGTTTATCCTTTGTCAGAATTCATCTGGAAAAGGCAGGATGAATGCTAGCATCTCTTCTTTACATATTCCAATATTTGCAATAATAAGATGGTTTCTGAATATTCTTTGAAGGGAGCAACTGATTAGTGTTCTGCTGATCCTCACAGAAATATACTTACGCGACCACATAGATCATCCAGCACAAGCCTGCTGGTGGCCCCTCACTGGAGGTCTGTTTGCCAGGTCTGCTCCCAGCCAAACAATGCCCCTTCTCCCAAGGTCTAGTTCCCGTTCTGTTGATTGCTTCTTTATGCTACCAAGATCTAATAATTGCAAGTTTTTCCCTTTGTTTCCCTGGTCATAGGTGGTTGTTACTTCTTATAGTTACTACCTATATGATACTTCAATGGTTACATTTTCCTCTAGTTCTATGATTTCATTTTTTACATATTTAAATCTCAGAACAATTTGGAATCACTCCTATGAACAGTGCCGGAAATGGAGTCAGTTTTATCTGTATCTCCTGTGGTTTAACTAGCTAGTCCAACAGTACTTATTGAAAAGCCCAGGTTTTCTTGGATATTGTTTGTTCTTCTAAATGTATTGTGTGATCCACATGTCAAGCTCCAGACAAAAGCATTTAATACATGATAAAGGCAGTATTTAAGTCGGTGAGGAACAAATTCTTGCTGGAGTGAAGAAGTGTTGCTGTTGTGACACTCAGAGGAAGCGAGGCAAAACAGAAAGGCTAAGCATCCTTTATTTTCTCTTCCAAGATCCAGTCTTGCACTAGTGCCCCCCAAAGGCAGAGACTTATTGAAGCCAGGGCAGGAACGGAAACGTGGTTAGTAGAGAGACCTAGACTGCAAATCTAGTCAATGATACATGTGTGGGTTTTGAAACGGAGCCACAAGAGTTTAACAGCTGGCTTTTACAGTCTTCTGCTCCTTATAAAAGAGGTGCCACTAATAGCATTGTGCCTACACCTCTTTATAGATTTGCTGGTGCATTTTGAGATAGATACCT
The DNA here is from genome assembly GCF_006229205.1 of Suricata suricatta. Taxonomy (NCBI): domain Eukaryota; kingdom Metazoa; phylum Chordata; class Mammalia; order Carnivora; family Herpestidae; genus Suricata; species Suricata suricatta. The sequence goes on along the minus strand of NC_043700.1, from coordinate 156,842,779 downwards.
AGAGATGAGATCGATGGGTCAAGGGATAAATGTAGATAACTGCCAAATTCTCCTCCATGGAGATTTATCATTTTGTAGTCCCAACAGCTAAGTTTGACAACGCCAGTTTTCCTTCAGTCTCATCATCATATAGTTAACACTTTGGGATTTTTTGCCAATCTGGTTGGTGAGAAACAGTATTTTAGCTTTTTAATTAGCACATTTCTCTTCTTCTGGAGAGTTGTGAATATTTTCCTGTATTAATGAACTATTTGCATTTCTTTTTCTGCGAACTACCTGTTCATATCTGTACATTGCCCATTTGTATCTTACCTCTCTCCCTTCAGAAGGCTTTTATATATTAGAGGTAATAACTCTTGGAACTGATGTAATTTTAAAACCCTTTTTCCTATTGGTCACTGTGTTTCTTACTTTGGTTTTTGGATATTTTGCAATGGAAAATTGTTTCTTAATATGGTTAAATGTGATATATCAGTATTTTTTTCACACTGCATCTAGATTTTGACTCCCATTTAGAAAATATTCCTCTCGTTATAAATCCCAGGTTTCCTTCTTGCTTTATAGTTTCATTTTTTGTACTAAAACGCTAAACCAGTTAGAATTTATCTTGTCTATAGTTTAGAAATAGATACAGTTTTGTCTATTTTCTTTATGATTAACTAGTTATCCCAACACTACATATTAAGTGTTCATTTTCTCCCCACTGTTTAAATGCTGCCTTTATCATATACTAAATTTCCATATGCAATAAGATCGATTTATGGCTTACCTATTCTATTCTATTGGCCTGGCTTCCATTTGTACACATAGCATAGTGGTTCAGAAATGGAAACTCTGGAAAATGTTTTAATAACTAAGAGAGTTAGTCACTACTTCTGGAATCCAAGTCCTGATTATTATTTGCTCTGTTAAATGAATTTTATAATTAACTTGCCAAGCTCCAAAGAAAACTAGCTTGTTAATATTTTTTTGGAAAAACTTTAATGTTATAAAACATTGCAGGGATGAGTGAATTCTATATGACATTGTCTCTCTGTCCAAGAATATGGTATGTGCTTTCATTTGTTTATACACACATACACATTTGTTGGACATAGTTTATATACAGGTATGCTATGTTTTTTCTTTTGTAAATGGAATTGTCTCATTCATAGCATCTTTTTAAATATTGATTTTATGATTTTATAATCTGATATCACCTTGGAATTCTCTTGTTTAATTTTTCCATCAATTTTTTTGTTTTCCACATATATAATTCTATCAACTGCGAATAGAATTCTTACTTTCTAATTCGTTCACCTTTGTGTTTGACTACTTTTATAAGCTAATAGTTCTAATAAAAATGTTAAATAGTAATAGAAAGACAAAATATATTTGCCTTATGTCTGACATTAATTAGAAAGCTTCAACTATTTTCCTTTTAGGTAAGATGCCAACTTTAGGACTATGGTTGTGTGTGTGTATGTGTGTGCACGTGCACACACGTGCATGCACATGCATGTGCAAATCAAATTTTTGTCTTTAAGGATAATAAATTTCAAATACTGTTAAATATCTGAACACAAGCATATGATTTATCTCTAGCTCTATTAATACAATAAGTTATATAAAAGGGTTTGTTAATATTTAACTATCATTGCATATTCCATTCCTAGAATAAATCCACATGATCATGTATTAAATGTTGACAAGATTGGATTGTAATTTTATTTTTGGTACGATCTTTTATGTTTAGGGTTAATAATTCACTCATTTCATTCCTGATATGGATTTGTAATTTTCTTTCTTTTCTCTGTTCTAGAATAGTTTAAGTGGAATGGGGATTCTTCAGAGTAAAATTCTCATCTAGACCCATTCAAGGTATTTTATTATTATTATTGGAGTAATCTCTTACTTTCCCTATTTATTTCATGATAATCCATCTCTTTAGACTATCTTTTAGCATGAAAGGATAAATTTTTGTTTTGATAAATTCTATTTTGCTATAAAATTACTCATCATATCTAGATTTTCAAGTATATTTGCATAGAGGTATGCAGACTAATGATATATTTTTTAAAATGTTTTTAAATGTTTATTTATTTTTGAGAGAAAGAGAGAGTGTGAGTGGGGAAGGAACAGAAAGAGAGGGAGACACAGAATCTGAAGCAGGCTCCGGCTCTGAGCAGTCAGTGCAGAGTCCGACACGGGGCTTGAACTCATGAACCATGAGATCACGACCTGAGCCAAAGTCGGATGCTTAACCAACTGAGCCACGTAGAAGCCCCATGATATATTTTCCATATTTATAATACTTCTAAATTTCTATATTCATGTTTTCTCCCCACGCTTTAAAAAAGTTAATATGGTTGACTCCTAGTTTTTATTGTAATCATTTCAAATAAATGAGTTCAAGATGGGGTTAATTTATTATTTTTCATAATGTTTTGTTATATATTTCAGTTGTGGGGTTGGTTTAGTTCTTATGCTTTCTTTGATTTATAGTTTTTCATAAAGTTCTTTTACTAAGCAGTTAGATGTTTAATCCACTTTTCATTTTTATTGTTATAAGTATTTTATCTTCAAATTTTCCTCTAGTACATAATTTAGCTGTGTTTCATCAATTCTGATAAGTTGTGTTCTCATAAATCTTTATTCCCAAGAATACCTGAAAATTTGGTTCCCTCTTTGCCTCCAAGAGTTGTGGGATAGCTAATTTTATGTGTCTACTTGATTGGGCCAGAAAGTGCCCAAATATTTGGTCAATCATTATTCTTGGCGTGTCTCTAAGGATGTTTAGGATGAGATTAACACTTGAATTGGTAGACTAAGTAAGGCAGTTGCCCTCCCTAGTGTGGTGGGCCTCACCCAGTCAGCTGAAGGCCTCAAAAGAATTGGAAAGCTAATCCTTTGCAAATAAAAAGGGAATTCTTCTCTATGGTTGTTCGATCTGGGGTATTATTCTTTTCTGGCTTTTGAATTAAGACTGAAACATCTGCTTTTCTTGGATCTTGAGACTTCAGACTTCCAGATCAGACTTAGACTGAAATTACACATTAGCTCTCTTGGGTTTCCAGATTGGGTTTTCAAATCTTGAGACTTGTGAGCCTCCTTAAATACCAACTTATTCTTTGTAATATATATCTCTGCTGAGAGAGACAGAGAGAGAGAGTAAAGAAGGAAGGGAGGGAGGGAGGAAGAAAGAGAGACACATAGATATAGATACATAAAAATAATGCATGGGTTATAATTTTCTGGATAATCTGAATACAAGTTATTTACAGATTTATTTTTAAAATCCCAGGTGGAAGGTGCTGTTTTATAACTTTGAAATGCTCTGGATTTAATTGCAATATGGTTATGCTATTTATGTTATTCAATCACATACACACACACAAACCTTACTATTTCTATAACCATCCTAGTTTGGAGGGGAGAAAGAACTTGTTTTGGCTTGAGAATGTGTATTTATCCTTCCTGTTATTAATGTTTCCCATCTGTCCTTATGTCTCTTGCGGCTACTGTTTTATGGAAGTTGTTGCTCTGGGGTGAAAGTCACTGCCCTGGACTGTTTACTTACACTGAACTACTAAATCAGAGGGAAATAAACTTCTCTTTACTTGAGATTGCATTTTAGATCTCTTTCTTTAGTTTACCTTACTGTATCTAACTAATCACAGAAAAATTTACCAAGTTTGTGGCTCTGAAGAGAGACTGGCTCAGTGACAGGAAGCTTTACAAAATAGTTCTACTTAATGCAGATAAAATGTGGCACACATTTGGGAGTAATTCATAAAAGATACTATTATTTTGCTACTCTCGTCCCTACAACTACTTAAAATTCTAATAATTATATTCCACAAACTAACTGATTACCTTGTGACCAGAGATTTATAACACAAGCCAATAAGTTATTAATTTTGAATGAATAAATAGTATAAAACATTTATCTTGTTTCATTTGGGCTGCTGAGACAGAATACTATAAAGGAGTGGCTATTTCTCACAGTTCTGGAGGCCAGAAGGTTCAAGATCAGGATGCCAGCAGATTCGGTATCTAGTGAGAGCCCACATCTTGGTAACAGGTGGCCATTTTCTTGTTGTGTCCTCACATGGTGGAAAGGGTGAGTCCTCTAGGATCTTTTATATAAGGGCACAAATCCCATTTATGAGGACTTCACCATTATGACTTTATCACCTTTCAAAGGCCCTACCTCCAAATACCATCACACTAGGGATCAAGCTTCAACATGAATCTGAAGGGACACAAACGGTCTGTAGCAACACTATATTCCTTAAATGACTATATAAATATGTAACACATAAGTAAAGACCAAGCAAACAATCTTACTTAAAAACAGTATGCAATACATTAGAAGTAGTTGTGAAGAATGTAAAATTCCTCTTCTCCTAATTGTCCTTGAAACTTCCGTTTAGAAAGTGTTATTAATTTTTTTGAAAAGTATTAATAGTATTGTTTTTTTAATAAGCAGTAATCCTAAATTTCCTCATTTCTTACATAAGAACTGAAGAAATGACTATTTTAAAGTCATTTAAACATTTAGCAAATGTTACATTAGTTGGTTAGACTCTTTTTTAAAATTTTTTAAATGTTTTATTTATTTATTTTTCAGAAAGAGAAAATGTGAGCAGAGGAAGATTAGAGAAAAAGGGAGACACAGAATCCAAAGACAGTCTCCAGGCTCTGAGCTAGCTACCAGCACAGAGCCTGACATGGGGCTTAAACCCAAGAACTAGGAGATCATGACTTGAGCCAAAGTCGAATGCTTAACCCACTGAGCCACCCAGGTGCCCCTGTTGGTTAGATTCTTTAACTGGCCAAGCTTCAATGCAGTTTGTCCCACCAAGATGAAGTAAAATAACTTTTTTTATGTTGTTATATTAGGAAAATTATAAGCACAGCTCAAATTTATATGTATTTCAGATAAAAAAATAGTACAAAAATAAGTTGAAAATTGAATTTTCACATATGAAGTGGGTAGTTTACTTAAAAGCAATTAATTTATAACATTTTTGAAACGAGTGTGCAGTCAAAGCTTTATCCTATTTCAGTGTGGCTAACAGCTTCAATTGCTTATTCAGGATTTTGGGGGCGTAATTTATAGAATTACCAGAATTGCCAAAATTTTCCTGGTACCACAGTTTAGAGATCCTGTGAGATCAGCAGATTTTGGTAGGGCGGTATGTCACCCTAACTACCATTCTCAGATCATCAGGCAACGCAGTAACAATGCGATGCCAGGACACCTGGGTGGCTCAGTCAGCGAAGCATCTGACTCTTGGTTTTGACTCAGGTCACATCTCATTGTTCACTGAGTTCAAGCCCCAGATCAGACTCTGTACTGACAGTGCAGGGCCTGCCTGGGAGTCTCTCTCTCCCTCTGCACCTCTCTCTCTCAAAATAAATAAATATTAAAAAAATAACAATGCAATGTATTGAATATTATAGTAACAGTTTGAAAACTCAAGTTCATGAATTATTTAATAGGTAGGGAGGTAGGTAGATAGCAAAAAGACAGAAATCAAGGTGAATTTAAGGTTTTTCCTAGTACATGTTCCTCATACATATAAGCATTTCAAGGTAAGTTGGCCAAATACAGTGTGCTTCAAATTGTGATTTAACTGCAAGCCTGTCTTAGCATAAGGGAAGCGGAATTTTACCATATAGTTCCTTAACACACTTGAGGTAAAATTATCATGCAGCTTATTAATCCTCAGTTGTTTCTTTAAAAAGTTTGATTCTATAATCAATGTAATCATGTATGCTTAAAGTAGTCTCATACCTGACCTCTTAACCCACAAAATATGCATGTTTCTAAACTTTATTATTTAAACAATCAAATTCTGATTACCTTCACAAAAATCTGTCATATGTTCCTCATTTATAAGTGCTTAATTTTAATATTGCTCTTATGGAAATATAGAGCAGTCATATCAAGTTGTATCATATATAACATATATATATTTATGTACATATATATATATATATATACATATATATATATATTCAACTTAAACAGGTTCAATTACATCAGGCTTGGAGAAAAAGAGGCACAGGAACTGAGGCAAGGCAAACAGAAGACTTAGGAGAGACTAAGAGACCGGAACACACAGATGACAGACACAAGTATAAGGCAAACGCGTACAGCACAGAACCTTCCATGTACTGTTCTGCTCAGGAGCTCCACGTGAAGCTCGGGGTGGCTTCTCAGTTTCACTTCACTCTCACAAAAGGAAAAGTGCGTGTCCTTACACTCTGTGTGGGTCTACCCCATTAGTCACGTACATGTCTTGGTGAGTGTGTACTACTGTATACACTCTACATATTAACAGAAACCTATATTAAGCGATACTAAACTTTATAGTAAACTATATTTTGTAATTAATTTTGATTATGTAATTTAAGATTTTATAATTTTGTAATATAAGAGGATTTTGAAAATAATACTTTTACCTTACAGGACTATTTTAGAGCTCACCCCTAGGACAGGACGGAAGAAGTCCCTTCTCCACCCACCCTATTCATATGACCTAAGTTCCAATCAACAACCTCAGAAATGAACTTTTGGAAATTATCCAAGATTTGAACTAAAAATAGCCTTTGTATTATCAAGGTTAACTAACAGAACTCTTGATATTAGAGAGTGTGGCTTTCATATTTAGTATCTGTCACCTAGAACAGTACTATATCTTAGCCATTTATTAAAGGCTTGAAATCCTCCACCTCCTCAATACTTCCAACATTCATTTACTCATTTTACTAGATAAAAATTTCTAATTGCTTACTAGTAAGCATTTCACTCAACTCAATTTAATCTGTAAACAATCTGCAAATCAGATATGACTTCCCTCGACTTTATAATAAGAAAATGGGAGCAATAAGTCAGATAGCTAAAGGGCAGAACTAGGTTCTAAATATAGATCTTTCTGAATTCGAAATCCACACTATTTTAGGAAGTTGCCTTTAATGCAAAAATATAGAAAGAATACCATTTAAAAAGAGTGACAGAACATTGTTTTCAAAGCTATACATTTATTTCTATAGTTGGCATCATACTTACCCTTTAAATGTTCTCATTTATGAAGTGGTTTTAAAACTCTCCTGCATGTGTTAGCTAATAAAATATCCGTACACTTCTTTGTTGTTGTTGTTGTTGTCATATTTGTCAGACACCCATCAGTTATGGTTGTGTGCCTGATTGGAAGATCTTTCATTTCAAGAAAATGTGAAATGTTTCCATGGAGATCAGCTTGAGATAGCCCAGTGACGAACTTCTTAGCTATAATTTCACATTGGTTTCTATGGTTTCCAGATAGGGGAAGAAAATGAAGTTGCAGATTTTTTTGTAATGTAAAAGGTTATTGGAAAGTAAGTAAGAGATACTGCTCAAATTAATGTCATATCCCTTCTGGAAAGCAACTGCTGTGACAGGAAAACATGGAAGCTTTGAAGACGTACGTTGTACATTTATGCACTTTTCTACATTGGCAACAAATTAAGGACTATCATGATACTTAAACAACTTCCGAAATTAGCCAAAACTTCTCTGAAAAGGGCTGGATTCATTGTTTAAATTTTTAAACAATGGGTACTAATAACTGGCTTGCAATCTCTACTTCACTTTTCTTGCATCACATCTTTAAAGACAGAACACAGTGTATCTGCTAAATCAGTTAAGGAGCGGGTGAAAACTGACACAGAAATAGCTCTTTATTCATTATTTATAACTGAAACCAGAATTCAGCAGGGTTTTTTTTTTGTTTTTTTTTTTTAGGTATTTGTCATTGTTACTAACTTATCTCTAAGGCTGTGTTACGAAGCAAGAACTTATAAATAGTGGACCTCATATTTGAATCCTATTGAAGTGAGTGCATGTAAGTTAGACTGATCCAACTATCACCCCTTTGGCAGTATTCTCCAGCCTGACTCTCACTTACCAATCTTCTCAATAACTGGCATGCAGCTGCAGCATTTATTTATCAACACACCATCACCACTTGGGATAAGATCAAGGTTGTCTTAGGAAGTCTGTGAAATTCCTAATGGGGCAGTAGACCAAAACCAAGAGATGTGAATTCTATTTCATCTTCATATTTTTTAAACAGAGAGAGACAGAGCATGAGGATGGGAGGGGCAGAGAGAGAGGGAGACACAGAATCCAAAGCAGGCTCCAGGCTCCAGGCTGTCAGCACAGAGCCCGATGCGAGGTTTAAACCCAACAAACTGCTAGATTATGACCTGAGCTGAAGTCGGATCCTCAACTGACTGAGCCACCCATGTGCCCCTCAACTTCACTTAAAATTTTTTTTATGTTTATATATTTAATTTTGCGAGAGACAGTGAGAAAGTGTGCAAGTGTGCAAGTGTGGAGAACAAGGAGAGAGAAATCCCAAGCAGACTCTTGCTGTCAGCACAGGGCCTGATGTGAGGCTCAAACTTATGAACCATGATGCTTAATCGACTGAGCCACCCAGGCACCCCTCACCTTCATTTTTTATACTTTGATGTCACCTAGCCCAATCCATAGCGAATCATGGGTATATATCTATTCAACAAGATATATGACCAGCTTACAGACTCTATTAATAAAATTTCAAATGAAAAAACATCCAATCATGTAACAGCTGTAACAACACATAGATACGGAAAACTTAGTTATTCATTCTTCACCTATTATACATGCTTATTTACAGACTAGTAGCAAAATATAACCCTGGCAGTTGTTTTTCCAAATAAAGAAAGAATATGTATCAAAGTGAAGTTATCTGCTGACAGCAAGCAAATGTATTCAATAATTCCCAAGTAATATTTTCCTCATAATGATAATATATAATAATACAATTTTCCAAGAAGTGCCTGAGACAACGTAAGGAATATGTTGTGGCTATAATTTTGTAAATGCATTCAAAAGTTATCTTTAAGACACATGGAGAACAACAAGGTTTGCCGCCAATGTTTTACATATGGTCAAAATATAATAGGCAGTGAGAAAGGTTAGAAGCAGTAAAAGATTCAATATCTGAATTGTATTATAAGAAATCAGTGGCCATAAATTTTAATACCATAATTTTAAGTATATATATTTATATATACATTCCTTAAAATGCTTTTATTCTTAAAAATATACATGTATATGTATATATTCTCTACATAGGTACATGTATGTGTATATATCTATGTGTGTATCTATATATATATATAGATGTACACATATGTGCATTCTCTCTGTACATGACACACACACACACCGGCTTATATATACATATATAAACCTGAAGAGGTAGGCTTTAACCTTCATTTTAAATCAAAACATTTTCAGGGTGAAGCTAAAGAAAGTAACTGCTATTTAAAAATACTCATTACATGCCACATGCATTCCTTAACTCTACTTTCTTATTGATCTACTCTCTCGATAATGTATTTCAATCCAAGGTTTTCACAACACTATCTTCTCTGGTTCCAGCTTGGATCTTTCCAGAACCTCCAACCTGTATACCCCCCAAAAGACTAACAGTGTTATGAAAGTAAAAGATCAGGTCTAAAGTTTGACTTCTGGCACCACTGTTTACAAGTTGTGTGTTTGGGAAAGTTTCATTCATTCTGAACTTAGGGTATACAGGTATGTAAATCTATGGCCCTATGTGGAGTTGCCTATTACCAGTGGACCTAGGAAGAAAGAATTCAAATCTGGTTATGCAAAACAGGCTGGCCATAACGGAAAGTGGAGAGCATTAGCAATACAATTTAAGTTGGTACTGAAGATGAGAAATCTTCCTGGTGGGCAGTACTTTAAGTAGCATACATAGCTGATCATTTTGCTTGGAAAGAGAAATTACCAGAGGTACAATTCTGTACTAAGTTATGGGAATCAGCTAATGGCTTGATAGGCTGATCGGAATGAAAAGGAACACTTGGAAAACTGGTGACACCAAGTTTGGGAGTGGATTATGTGAACAGACTTCTCTGAATGGGCATAGAGTGGGATGATATTCAGTTCTCATATACTCGTCAAAAGGATAGTCAGCAGAGTATTATCTTAATAATCAGATGGATGAGATGACTATTCTTATGGCTGTTACTTTCTCAGCCACCCTTCACCTTCTCAATGGCTCAGACACCAAGTGATCACACAGCAGAGGTGATTATGTGTGGCCTCCCAATGTGGACTTGCACTCACCAAGACTAGTTTGGCTATAGGCACTGTTGAGTACACCCTATCTACCAATAGACAGGCCACCACTGCACCCAAGATTTAGCACCATTTCTTGGGTGCTAAAGTGAGGAGGGAATCTGTTAGCCATCAGTGCCAGGTTGATTCCATTGGACCACTTCAATCGTGGAAAAGGCAGTGATTTGTTACCACTTGAACTGACAATGTAGATTTACCTTCTTTACCTGCAACTTTTCTGTAAAATACCATCATCCATGAACTTGCTAAGTGCCTTATTTAGTACCTTGGTACAAAGCACTGATTCTGACAAAGAAACTTACTTTATAGCAAATGAAATACGTAAGTGGATTCATGCTTATGGAAGTCACTGATCTGTTTCCGATCACTGATAGAATGGTGCAATCACCTTTTGAAGTGTTAGTTATAGCAACAGCTGGATAATACAATCTTGTCAGGCTGAGGTAATGTCTTCCATGCTCTAAGTAACCAACAAATATATGGTGCTCTTTTCCCAGAGCTGGGAATTTCAGGCCTGGGAATCAAAAGGTGGAGATGAGAGTGGGTCCTCCACAATTTCCTCTAGTCATCACTCTAAAATATCCATTTTCATAACTTTGGGTTTAGCTGGTCTAGAAGTCTTAGGCTTCTACTAGGGATCACAGTAATGGTTCCATTAAACTGGAAGTTGGCAATGTCACTCTGCCTTAGTTAGAGGGACTTTATGTCCTCTTTTAGGGATCGACTACTATATTAGTTTTATGAGGGAAAGTTGCATCATCATAGGTAAAAGTGTTATTTTTGTTTCTTTACTTGAAATATAGACAGGAAAGATGTGCACTTACGTCAAATTGACAAGGAATAGACTACTGTGGCTTTTGTGTCAACTTGGCTAGGCTTCAACTACTTTTTCCAGAATTCTTTTCCTCTGAGGTTTCAGGTAAGGGTTAAATGCAGGGAGAAATACATAGGGATGGTAGACATAAAATAGCAACCACTTTGTACTTTAAAGGCTGGCATAAAACACTGAGCACTGCACAACCTGTGTATGCCATTGCTGATCTTCTGGCTTGGTTTACCGATAAGGAACAGCACCCGGGCCTAGAGCTATTTAAACTTCTACCAGTTTTTCAGCTTTTTAGAGTATGGGGACAGGTGAATGTGCATTTCCACAGTGAAGGGCATCAACTTCTCCCAGAAGTCATCCACATCATCTTATTTACAGATAGTGACAAATGGGCACAGGTTCTAGTTTATAGTCATGATTCCAATGCATCCTTTTCAATTCCAGCTGGCTTTTGCTCTCCCCTACTTCACATCAAGCTTTACTCCTTTACTGAGAATTTATTCAGTACCAAATGGTGAGGCAATAGCCTCCACTAGCTCTCACCATTGCTTCAGTTCTAGTTCTCATAAGTAATCTGATATTCTATGAGACTTACACTGGTTCTGCCTCTCTGATTAAACCCTGACTGATAAAATTCGTATAGAGATTTATTTAAAAACTTCTACGAAATGATCAAGACAACTGAATAGAAAAATGGAGGAAGAGGGACACCTGGGTGGCTCAGTCGGTTATGCATCTGACTTCAGCTCACATCATAATCTCACAGCTCATGAGTTTGAGCCCCGCATGGGGCTCTGTGCTGACCACTCAGAGCTTGGAATATGCTTTGGATTCTGTGTCCCTCTCACTCTGCCCCTCCCTGACCACGTTATGTTTCTCTCTAAAGAATAAACATTTAAAAAATTGACAGGGGGGGGGAGAGATCTGGGTGGCTCAGTTGGATAAGCACGTGACTTTGACTCAGGTCATGATCTCATGGCTTGTGAGTTTGAGCCCCATGTCAGGCTCTGGGCTGACAGCTCAGAGCCTGGAGCCTGCTTTGGATTCTGTGTCTCCCCCTCTCTGTCCTTCCCCTACTCATGCTCTGTCAATAATAAACAAACATTAAAATTATTTTTATTTACATTAAAAAAAGAAAAATGGAACAAGAAACAAAAAGTCAAGAAAACATATACACACCACACACACACACACACACACACACACGAAGGCTAACACAGAATGTTTGACTTCATCAGTAATTAGGTTAGGGAAATATAGATTAATATGTGAGCTACTATCTCACACTCATCAAAGCAGTGAAAATTATAATGTATGGTAACTCTGAAGAGCGAGTTTGGATGACTAAGAAGAAGCTGTATACATTACTGATGAGACTGTAAACTACTTAACCACTTCAGAAAATAATCCAGCAATACTGATAAAGCTAAAAATGAGCATTCCCTAAGAACTACCAGTTCTATACCTAAGAAGGACCATAGAGGAATTCTCACATAGGAAAACTGGGAAGGAATACATAATGTCCTTTGTCTACAGAATAATAGTAATAATGTATACTTGACCTTCAGAAACAATACATTTATCTTGAGGTTAGTCATTCAGGAGGAGGTGGTCTCCATTGTCAACTATAGTAGTAGCCCCCAAAGATCCCTGCCTTGAGATAATCATGCCCTTGCATAATCCTCTCCTTTTTTATAGCCTTGATTTAGTGTCTCACTTCTAGTGAACAAAAAATACAGTAGAAGTTATAGAATGTCAGTTGGAAGATTAGGTTACAAAAGAACACGGCTTCTGTTACTGGTTACTGGTTACTGTTACTCTGTGACACCAGAAGCTGCCCTATTGAGAGACCCACACAAAAGGAATTGATGTCTCTAGACAATATTTAGCTGTGTGGAAATAGGTTCTACTTACATAAATGGGTTGGGAAAAAGCTTAGGGTGGAAAGCTGCCACCACAGGGTGAAAGTCCCCATAGTTAGCTAGCAAGATATCATACTGAGTAACTTGTTATATCATGAGTAACTTGTTAAATCACCTGCAGGAAATTACACCAATGTACTTTGATTAGAAACACCACTTGCCCCCCAGACCCTTTGCTTCTTACACAAGTTAATGATTACTGTCTGATTGTTTTCTCCATGTTCAAATGTTTAAGATCTTGTTTCCTTCATTTTCACCATACGGGTAATATCTTGTGAGCTCAGTAAGTATAGAGACAAAATCCCTGTCTGGGGCTCTTATTTCTTCCTGGACATTAGCCTCTCTCAAGTTCAATTCTGTGTCTGCTCTCTTGCTGGACAAGAGAGAACTCCAGACTCATAGCCTGTGACATTCAGCCAGGTGCTAAGACCAGCAGTAAGCAGCCATATGTGTTTGGATATAGATCCTTCCCTAGTTATGCCTTGAAATGATTACAGCTCTGACACTCTGATTACAGAAGTGAGAGAACCTGAGCCAGAGATGTCCAGCTAAGTCATGTTGAGATTCTTGACCTACAGAAACTATGAGGTAATAAATGTTTGTTGTTTTAAGTCACTGAGTTTTACAGTAATTTATGAAATAGCAATAGATAACCAATACACTCTCCAAATATCACTACAAACCCAGAGCAGTAAACAAATTCATTGTTTTCAGACTAATATTCATAAATTCGACCAATAACTACTGAAAGCGTAATCTATCAGGTCCTGTTATAGGGATAAAGTCATGAATAACCCAGTTTCCAAACTATGTTTTTATGGAGTTTTGCACACAGACAATAAACAAAATACATCTTATGTCAGATGATGATAATTGGTATGGGAAAAAATAAGGCAAGGAAGCAGGGCAGACAAAGCCTGATCTAAGCTGTAATTTTAAAAAGGTTGCAATTTTTAAAAAGGTAGTCAGAAGTCTCCTCTGAAAAGATGACATATGAATGAAACCCTGAAAAGTATGATGAAATGAGTCATACAAGATCCGCAGGAAGTACATTCCAAGCAAAGAAAAGAGTAAATGGAAAAGCCCTAATACAGGAGTAAAATGGACCAGTGCAGCATCTAAGGGGCCCATGTATCTTTCAGAGGATGTTTGCCTTAACTCAAGTGAAACAGGGAGTTGCTGGGTTTTGAGAAGAGGAATGATATCACTAAGGTTTTAAAAATGATCATTCTGGCTGCCGTGTTAAAAATATTGTGTGTGGTGGGGTAGATTGTGCAGGTTTGTGTGTGGGGTGTGGGGTGAGGAATCATGGGTAGAAGCAATGACACTGGCTAGAAAGTCTTTATAACAACCCCAGTGACAATATGGCGGTTCAGATCATGGTGAGAAAGATGAAGGATGTGACAAAATGGTCATATTGTGAATATGTTTTTTATTATATTGTTTAAAGAAAGATTCAATAGAATTTGCCAAACTAATTTGTAAGCTACATGTGTGTGTATATCCACTGAAGGATACCTAGTGTAAATCTTTAAGCCAGAAGAATACATGCTTTATTAATTCCACTTTCAAATACTTATTATTCATAATCTCCTATAATCTATACCCACTGCTGCTACCTTGCATCTATACCCAGCACTATAATGATTTTCAATGACTTTTTAAAGGTTTCAAATGTATTTTATTTATTCAATTATGCTCTATTTTAATGAGAAGCAGAGTGCTTAAATGCAAGTTATTTTGGAAACAATTTTGTATTACAGCAACTTGAATGGTTATTTATCATTCCACTCTTTTGGGGTGACTCTGCCAACAGGAGACAGGTTCCATTTTATTCCAATCTGTGTGGCTGTAAACACCCATGCAACAACACAGAATGCGATTCCACTAGCCAATACAACATGACCGTATTTGTCATGAAAATCTGGTGAGTGTTTTTCATGGCTTTGTCGCAACCGAATTTGTTGAATGCTTCGAATCTTGAAGGTTCTTAGTGCATTTCTGGTCAAGGGAAACATCATAAAGGTGTGACAGGACTGCAGTTGATTGCAGCCACTGGTCTATTTCCTTGCAAAGAGACCTGGGAAAACAAAAGATGCACAATGATGTCTGATCTGTGTTCAGTTCCTCCCTTCGAATAGTTTACTCCCATTACTCCTTAGAGAGGGACCAGTCCTGTAGTTTGATACCATGATGTCTGGACTTGAGTCTCAGCTCTGCTTCTGATCAGCTGTATGAACTTGTACAGTTACTCAACCTCTCTTTGCTTTAGTCTCTTCAATGGCAAATGGAGATAATAATGTCTAGCTCCAAAGGGTACTAGTTTAACAGCACTATGACTGGTCTAAAGGTTTAATTTACTTCAAGTTAATACACTTCTTACTTGCTGACCTAAGGTCCTTGATCTATAACATAACTAATTCACTTTCTTAGAAATACGCAGACCACTAGCCCTGAGGACTGAAGGACTAGAATCATCCTAGGCCATAGAAACCAACGAATCTATCTGAAGCCCCTTTCGCCTTCTGATTAGCCCAGCAGTTCTTTAGCAAAATGTTTTTCTTTTTTAGGTTGCATAAATGACTTTACCAATCTCTCTTTGCACATCTGTAGACCTTGCTCTCCTTTGCAGAAAGAAGAGTACTCTGACACATCACAGAATAAGAATCAGATCCCTTGCACAACACTCTCTTCACTGAGATAACTTTTATACCTGGCATCATCATGTCTGCATGTAATCAAGAAATGTTGCAGGCCACTGCACTCCCTTTGCTGATTAACTACCCTAAATGTCTTTTAAAAACCTTAGGCCAGGCAGAAACCTTTGAGTTGGCATTTGGACAAGAGTCCACCTTTTCCTCAGGTTGCTGGCTTCCTGAATAAAGTTCAAATTCCTTTCCAATCAAAACTTGTCTCTTGAGTAGTGATCTTTCAGGTAATGGCAGCTGAACTTGAGTGGGTTCCATTACATGAGTATTATATGTGATAATCCCTAACAACAAAAGTAAGCACATAGTAAGTGTTATCTTTTCTGTTCGTCACAAACTGCCAATGACTTGCTCCCTAGGTAGACTCCAAAGTAATCAGCATGACTGACAAAATGACAATTGATAACATGTCCCATTAGTCCAATGACTGGGGACTACCAAAACTCAGGTTTCAGTCAGAATTACAAGGCATTCACAGAGTGTGTCATACCTCTTCCTCCTGCTGGTCCTTTTCCTTCTCTTTTAACCCCCTTCCTTGCTTCCCCCTTCTCCTTCTCTACCTGTACCTCCTGCCCTGCACAAATCAAAAACTCATAAAATCAGATGTACATGTCGTAACAGCCCTAATAATTTTACTTTATTTAAACAGACAGCTGTATTGAACGAGAGATATGGAAGCAGAAACATGGAGTTCTGTCAATTTCTCTTTGTGCAAGCTGTCAAACAGTGCTCAGTCTCTAGCAATGACATATGTTAACTGTGGTCCAAATGCAGGCAACATGGATACAAAAATGCCTGAGGTCAGTACTTGTAAACTGGTATCTGTTCACTGAGATTTGCCAACTCAAATGACTTGATTCCCAACTTAGAAAACAAAACCCTAAGGTTCTCTTTTATTTCCTACCAGATGGTAAAGTGGTATTCTTCATGATTGTGATGAAGGGGACAAAAAGAGAACCAAATGCTTTTCTTCTGAGATCCCAAATATTCAGGGTTATTTTTTTTTCCCTATTAGTCACGAATCTCTCCAGCAAAAGGCACTGAAGTTTTAATTTGAATTGAATTCAGAAAGTAGGCTGAAGGTAAAAAGGGTCAGGGTATGACAGGTGCAGACTTAATTTAATACAAAAATACTTGTGCCACATAGGATGGCACAAAACCAGAGAATAACTGCAATAACGGAATATTTGTAGGCCATTCATGTATGTCTGTTGCTTTATGACAAACTGATTTCATTATTCCTATCCTCAAGATGTGAAGTTGAAACTCAGACACCGGTCTCTAGTGACACTGATCACATCCCTTTGGAGCTTAGTTCATCCTTTGGCTATTCTGTGAAGCTTTTCTTTTCCATCTAGCCTGAATTTTCATGTACCAGTAAGTATCTACTGTTAAGAATTTTCTCTTAGGAACTCCTGTAGTTTGTAGTTGCCATTTAATATGTAATAAACAAACTGCGATCTTTCATTACTTTTTTGTTTTTCCTTGTCAGCATCAGTGGCATCTATCAGTTGCTTTCATATCTACGTTTGTCTATTTTTGCTTAAAACATGCATCTTAAGAGCTGGGAACCCATGGGTTAGAGAAATTTTCCATAATGTTCAACTCTACATAACTGACTTTTATAATAAATTTTAAGTTATCAAGAGTCATAACCCTATTACTAAAGAATTGAAGCTATAGGGCCAAATATCCATACGAAAGCATTAAAAAAAGAAATTCAATAATGTGATGCAGGTAAAGAAAATACTTCTCAAAGTAGATGCTTTCTGATGAAAAACTACAAAGAGATGAAAGAAGACAGATTTCTCTAGGTAATAAGAACAAAGCAGAGGTTCTCTCATGCCTGTGGCAATAAAAGAAAAGAAATATGTTCTGAATAAACATAAATAAAGAGAATGAAGTATTCTGTAGGATAAAAAGGAAAAATTGATTGTGTCATCTATTTTATACAGCAATGTTGAAACTCAGTTTAGGGAAAATAACTAATACTAGACTTCAATCTAAGTGCAATAAGGCAGTTATATAGTTGAAGCTTCACTGGTAACAAAAATAATTTCAAATCACTAAAGGCCATAAAAATAAGCAAAGCAGTAATATAGTAAGGAAACTAATATTTAATGAACATATGCCTGTTTCCCAGACACTGTCCCAGAATTTTGCACATTTGTAAAAAGGAGGGCTGCAATGTGATATTTATTTCCATTTTATACATGAGAACAAATGAATTCAACACATGAATTCAAGTCCTAGGATTCTAAATCTAGTACATTTTTCAACTATCATGTTTTCTTAAAGTATACTCAATTCTGAGTACTAGAAATGAACAAACAAAAAACCCCAATGTGGTTACCAGAGATGACCCTTTGATTGAAAATGGTTTGCTTCGGTTAATATTTACTGAGTGACTATTGGTGTGTCACGACTTGGGCTGGGTGCCAGTGGTACCATGCCTATCTCAAGAAGCTTATGGTAGTGTGAGGAAATGAACAAAGTCACTGTTACAGAGAGAGACGGGCAAGAATGAACACAGAATGCCTTTGGTCCACAAGAGGAGTTACATTTCAACCTGGACTTCTATAAGTGGGTTCAGAGAAAATGACACCTAGGCTAGATCTTGAAGAATGATGAATATATAAAAAAACAGGGGGGTCTGGGTGACTCAGTCATTTAAGTGGCGAACTCTTGGTTTTAGGCTCCGGTCATGATCTCACCAAGTTTGTGAGATCAAGCCCTGCATCAGGCTCTGCACCCACAGCATGGAGCCTGCTTGGGATTCTCTCTCTCCCTTTCTTTCTGCCCCTCCCCTGCTCCGGCACACTCTCCTGCTCTCTCGAAATAAATAAATAAACTTAAAAAAGACATAAAAATCAAAGCTGGTGTGCAGGGTAAAATAAATTAGCAAAAGTGAAAGCAGAGAGGGCTGAAATAGTATGTAGACAGGGCAATTTAGTGAGCTCAGTAACTCTAGGTAGTATGTGAAGAAGTGAATGCCTGCAGATGATCCAGGAGGGATGAGGGAAGAACAGCAACAGAGTGAGGACATTATATGTCTGGCTATGACATTTGGATTCATTCTATAGATCAGTGTTTCTCACTGTTGAGAAAAAAGTGCACGAACTCAGTCTTTTTCCGTGAATTAACACTGAGAATTCTTAGTTCTGTGTTCTGTATTTTTACTTTCGTAATTTAAAGAAATATAAGACAACAGTATGAGACCTAGATGTTGTAGCTTACAATTTTTGGTTCTTGTATTTATCTTTGGTCTGCATTTTTGCTTGTGTTATGTATATTTGTTTATCCTGGGCTAATGTGAAAAGAATGGAGACAGCTTTTATATTTAAGTAATGTGTTCATGCCAGGGAACAAATAAAGAATTAGACAAAGAAAGTCATGCCATAGCTCACTATGTGGTACGGTCATCTGAAACTAAAAGGACTATGGCCACAGCAAACACTGCTACAGATTCTGAGCAATATTAATGGTCATACTGAATTGAAACTAAAAATGAATTTTCTTTATTGTATGATTTGGTTCATTTTTAATTTGAAAGTGTTTTGGTTTCATAGTTGTTTTAAAGCGGATAAATTTGGTTTTATGTTTAGAAATGTATAAGTGATTTTAAAATTAAATAATTCAAGATTGTGTAAGTTATATGAAAAAATTTGTTTCCCCTTTAAAAAAATTCCATATGTGATCAAAGCTTAAAAAAACTTTCTCATTCATAGGTGAGGAGAAACCACTTATAAGAGGGGAAAAATCTGGGGGTGGGTGGGGGAGAGAGCACTTTACAAACATAATTATAAGGTGGAGAATGGGCATGAAGATGAGAAAAGTGGCAGAAAAAGTAAGAGGTTATTTTAATGTTAAGTGTTTATTTCAATGGCTCATGAAAATGATGATGAGGATCTGAATTAAATATTGATAAAAAATATGGAAAGAAATTAGAGTTGAGAAATATTGGGAAAAGAATCAGTCTAATGTAGACAATAAGTTATTCTAAGTAAACTGAGTAAGTCCCTTCACTTAGCGTCTGGTTTAAGATTTTGGCACAAAATTCTATTGCTGTTAAAAATCAGCAGACATTGACACTGCAACTTGTGGCTGACTCAAGAGAATTAGAGTGTGGGTGATTTAGGTACAGAATGCAGCAAGGTCAAAGCAGACATACTAGAGGTGCTCTTGGAATAGGGGAGTCTAGATAGCTGAGTAGAAGGAAGAAGGCTCCTAAAAGGGTTTACTGTGTGGTTATAAGAAAAAAATCAACTTCATCTAGTCTAAGCATAGCACGGACCAATAAATGTCCTGTTTATCTTTGATATTAAGGTTTTCTATATAACTTTTAGGAAGAAAAAGAAACTGTGTCCACATTTCTCAAATGTGCCTAAATATTACCAGTAAGTATCTCACAGAGAGATGATACTCAAGAAGGGATTGAGTGAATACTAAGGTTTCAACCTGTGCACTACTGACATTATGGTCCAAGTAATTCTTTCTTGTTGGGGGGATATATTCTTGTAATGCAGAGAGTTGTTTAGTTGCATCCTTGCCTCTGAATACTACATACCAGCAAGTAGTATCTTCCTCCCCTCAGTTGTGACACCACAAATATATCTCCCAACATTGACAAATGTCACTTAGGAAGTAAAATCTTCCCCAGTTAAGAACCACTGTTGTATACAGGACAAAGTCTCTCCTTTCACTTCTTCTATAATCTCTAAATGGCACTGTTCCATTCAATATCTATGCTTAAATTCTAAAAAATGCATGCTACCATTCCCTGCCATGGACTGCATAAAGGTTGCCTATCAACAATTTTTCTTGAACTAATCTCAATTTTTAAAATGTTGTGCAGTATACAACTCAAATTAATCACTTAATCTATCTGGGCAACTGATTGCTCGTCTATAAAATAAAAGAAAAATGCGTTATTAATTTGGCTTTTCCTAATCCTGCCTAATACTAAGAGTCATGTGGAATCTTTGTTACAAAATGTAGATTCCTAGACTAACAGAGCATCCCGGGGAGTAGCCTGAGAACCTATATGTTTTTAAACAAGTTCTCAGAAGTCTTGTCATCAGGTAAGTTTATGGAACACTGAATCAGATAATCTCTAAGGTCCTATCCAGCCCTAACACGCTAGACCTTTCCAAAGAGAAAAAACATTTTAGGAAAACCACTTATTCTTTCAGGCCACTGGAAGAGTACAGGAGTAACTGAATTCACCACCATGGTAATTTAAAAAGCAGCACCTGAGTGACCTTAGTTTTGGGGACCCCCTGGGAATAAGTTAGTCAACAGAGACATTTGGCAGCATTTAAAAACATGAAAAGTACTAGTAATACTGGTATTTTGCTGTACAATGAATGATACATTTTCAAATCTGATGCTCCTAGATAATATTACTCAATTATAATACCTTCATTTCCACCTGCTTTTATTTTTACTTTTCGTTTACAGCTTCAGAATATTGACGCACAGTAAGAAACAATAAAAAAAGGGCAATCACCTTGAAATGAAAATGCACATAACCTGCAGTGTCTTCTGTTCATTTATGTATTTCTCAGAGGACTATGCTGCTTGGGGAAGGATAAAGGGTACACAGTGCAAAGTGTCTTCCATCATGACTACTTGAGGAAACACAAACCCTGCAAGCAGCGATGCTGCTGGGAGAAATGCTGAACAGCGATTCTCTTTCATATATAATGGCATCATCTCCTGAGTCACTGAACTGATGGATGGTACAGCCATTTGCTTAAGGCTGTGTTTTATGTCACTTTATTAAGCCTAAAAAGTTACATAAATGAATGTTATCTGAACAAATAAAAAGGCAGATCACAGTAGTGAGCTGTTATGCCAGGAGGAAAAAGTAACAGAGTGGACAACTTGTGAGTTGATGTCCTCAAATGGCAAATGTTACCTGAAAAGTGAAGGGATATAAAGTATGTGCTCTCCTTCAAACTCTACTCACAGTCAAAATCTAAATAGATAATTTCTATCCTATTTAGAATACTAGGAGTATTCAATAAAGTCTATCCTGAGAATAATCACAGTGCTCATTCAATTTCTTTTATGGACCTGATCACATTAATGTGATTCACTCATTAAGTACCCAATATATTTTCTTTAATCACAAAGTGCTTTCAACTATACTCATTTTCCCCCTTTCTGACAGCTATGTGTAAGAGAACAAAACAATAACAGAGAAACTGAGGACTTTTCTCCATGCCACACAGCAAGTCAGTGCCATGGTTGTGCAACAATTCTTATTTTTCTATTAAACTTTGGTAGCAAATTTCCTCAAAGTGGGTGTCCATACGTTCATGTTAATTTTACATTTCAGTCCATTTCAAACACTAGAATTAGGTGACCTTATTATTTTAGGTAATACATTAAGGTAAAAGGACTTCTATGGTTACTCTCAAAATATTTTATATTGGAGCATGTGGGTGGCTCAGTTGGTTAAGCATCTGACTTCAGCACAGATCATGATCTCACGGTTGGTGAAATCGAGCCCCAAGTCAAGTCAACAATGTGAAGTCTGCTTGGGATTCTATCTCTCTCCCTCTCTCTCTGCCCCTTTCCTCTGCACAGGCATGCTCTCCTTCTCAAAATAAATAAATAAACTTAAAAATAAAGAATTTATATTAATTGCATTCCACAGTTCATAGATTGCTGTATAGTCATGTCCCTCTAGAAGAAACTATTTCAGTGGATACAGCAAGTCAAAATATCTGGATAAATGCACAGCATTTCTCCAACTTAATCTTGGAAAAGAAGAATATTATGGTTATAATAAACTCTATAAACTTTGAAAATTTTATTCAGTAAATGATACAGAGTTATTGAAAGACATGAGGGGTATGAGTTACATGGTGAGATTTGCAGCTGAGACATTACTCTGGTACAAGTCTGGGGAAGGGTTTGCAGAAGAATACTGCAAATGTTTGAAGAGTAACAATAAGGACTTGAACTTGGACAGTTTGCCCAATTAAGGTCTCAAAGTACGCCAGTCTCTTCTTTCTGTAGTCCTATTTCTATATCCAATCCTCAGTGTCGCAGAGCCAGAACACGGTTCTTTGGCACAGGCACCTAAAGACGACAGCCTCTGAAGATCTATCTCATGCCACTGGAAATCTCAGAACTTGATGTATCAACTAGAGTGTGGGAATTAATTTTCTAACTTCAAAAGAAAAATACCCCATTCCAGTGACTGGAATACTTCATTTATCTCTTAGATTTAGTAGCTTGACACTGATTTCAATCATAAAGTAACCTTATTATCAATATTTCCCCAAAGATGTGCCTATTTTACTAGTTCTGTTTGATGTTAGTAGGTGTTAGTTTTAAAAAGGGCTTCAAAGCCATCTAAGTTTAGGAAATATGCAGGTAACAAAGTGAAATTCTTTTTTATTGAAGTATTTTCCAAACCTCTATTGTGCTAACATACACAGCTATTCTCTGAGAGTAATGGCATGTGGGGCTTTCCAAACTTAGAAAACATGCCATGCTTTTTCCCCCCTGGAGCCTGTCTCTGTATTAGTGTTTTTCAGAACACACGTCAGGGAACACCAAAGAATGTCTCTGTGCTCTCAATGCTGTTACATCATTGTACTCATTTCCAATAGTTTAATAGTTCCAGAAGGCATTTCACAACAAAATCACTTCTTTGTGGAGACCTTTAACATACGACTGAAGGAGTTTAGAACACATGTTAAGCCTAGGGTGTCTTAACAACACTCACAGTAGTAATTAACTCTAGCCTTCATTATGTGATTCTAAACTTCTGCAGTGTTAATATCTGTGCAGGTATTTCCCTCCTCTCCACATCTACCTTTATTCATTAAATGCTCTATGAACAGAAAGATAGCATGATTCTACAGTGGCCATTAGAGCTGCATCAATAACCCCTCATTACATAATCTGAAACTTTCATTTAAATATTGCAATGAAAATGCATAAGCCATCCCTGCATTTAAGCTAAATATGCCACTGGTAAGTAAAAGTAAAAATTAAAAATTTTAACTTTTAGATATCAAAGATATTTGAAATCTGAAAGATACATTTAATTGAATGTTTCCATTTTTCATGAAAACTGTCTTTGATTTCTAACCTGAAATTAGGCCAGCAAGGGTCTACTACAGAGGTTAATTTTGATCAAATCCCAAATTCAGATTGGAACATTTCATGCTGCAAAATAATCCTTTCTTTCATGTTTCTGAAATCTCCAGACTTTTTTATTTCCGACTATCTTTGCCCTCCTAAACTCTGCTCAAATACATCTGTAAATAAAACCTTTGAGTAAGACTTTTCTTTTTGCCATCATCTGGGAAACGTGCAAAGCATTTGCAGAGAAATTTCATTTGATGAGAAGAGCACTTCACAGCCCTAAAGGAGTCACTCTGATCACTTTCCAAATTGTTTTTCCAGCTAGTTCTCTTTTAGTATACTTTTTTTTTCTTTTTGCTTTCATATAATTTTGAAAACTTTTAACAAGATGTTGGCATTTTACCTGTTTTTGTTCTTCCACTTAGGATCCATTATTTGGAAGTGAGACTTTGGCCAGAGGGGCTGACCTGGTAAACTGATTTTTTTTTTCTTTCTCAGAAGAAACAGTGAGCCAGGATGCATTTTGCCAAATCTTTGGGGCAGGGATTGTGCTTTAGTTAGCTGATATTTCATTTTACTTTTTCTTTTAAGTTCCTGAGGGATGGACACTAAAGAAGAGGTTACCCATCTAAACACATGCAACAGAAATTCAGAACACAGATTCTTGTTTTGAAATTCTAAGCCTTCCAAGTTACAATTCTATTTGCAAAGAGGTTACTTTCAGCTTCTCTTTCATTAATCTAATGGAGTCTAAAATGCCACAGACTAAAAACAGCATTCTTTACTAAATTAGTATAATTTAACCATTTGAATATTTGTTAATTGGAAAAGTAAGATTTCTACACAAATAAGCCATAATTTTGATTACACAAACCATTTATATGGCTTACAACCGTTGCTGATGATGAAATTGTGGGTTTCTTTACATAATGCATTTTATCACATTTGTCAAATCCAAACCATAAAATCTAAAAGACACAGACATCACTTTAAATTGCCCTTTAATGTCTTCAGTAAGTTAAGTTCTCAAATATGCCCAATCAGACACAAATAATGGGTGTAGAGAGACTTACTAAGGGCTTTTCTCCAACTATCAATGCTAAGATATAATTTTCAAATACTTCTCCCTTGAAGGAGACCTTCAAGCTCAAACATATATAAATCAAGACAGTTTTCCTTAATGTCAAGCTCAAAACAGCAGCACACATAACAGTGGCACATTAGCACCATATTGAAATAAATCTGGCTTTATGCCAATTCTATAGTACATTTTCATCTGGATTGAACATCATATTATAATCACCACAACAATTTGCTTTTAATGTTACTAAGAAACAATAAATAGATTTTTTTCCCAAAAATCAATGTAGGCAATTCATTAAGACCGAGTAGACACAACTAAGATAGTTAGAATCTAGTTTTTTTCAGAATTAATAATATCCAAGAAGGAACAATTTCCCGCATTTTCTTCTGAGTTCATGATGTTGCAGGTTCACCTTTAACTTTATAATTTAAAAATCTACAGACAATAAGAAAATTTTGGGGTGAATATTGGGAAATAAATAGTAGCCATGCTTCATGAAGGACTGAACTGAACCTAGATTATGAAGGTACTCCTTTAAGTATGTCTTACAACCAATGTCACATGTTATCTAAGAGCATGCAAATGGTAACTGTCAAAATACTGGCAAAGTCCAAAAATACTAATAAAACATATACCCAGCAGCTAGATAGATAATGCCAGGAATTCCCTACATAAAACATTCATTTATTTGACTGACAAAAAAAGCCCCATAACAACAACAAACACTTTAGCCAAAACATCAGTTTATACAATGTGTGAACTGTACACAGTATGAGAATGTATGGAAGGATACTGTCCCATGCATAAAGAGATCTAGGGAGGCTGGGAAGAGATGTAGGGATGATGGAGTAAGATGGACCCTAAGCTCACTCTGTTCCATGGATACAACAAGAGAGCACTCATCAAATTAGGTAATTTAAATACTATTTCTGGTAAACAACCCAGAAAACCACCTAAAGACTGGCAGAACAAACTCCACAAAAGAGGTAGAGGAGGGGCGACAATTAAGAGGGTAGGAAGGGGCAGAGATGCTGTGGGGAGAAAAATGGACCTCAGTAGTCCATGAGACGGAGGGAGCGAGTGGAGAAGGGCAAGAAATAGATGGTCACACTGGGGATCCCAAAGACTTATCACCATGTAACATTTGGCTCTGAAAGCAAAAAAGACTGAATTTCCTCAGTCCTTAAAACTAGTGGGACCTAAAGCCTGGAATTTTAAAAATCAGCAGCTTTGTTCTGGGAGAGCCCTGAGGGCAATAGGAAGCTGATTCACCACCCTTAAAGAAACAGCATGACAAAACAGCCCTGGGAGACACATAGAAGAAGCAGTTTGAAAAATGTCCAGGGCTTACTGGAGGGAATGCTATTTACTCGTCTCTTAGCTTGTCCTATAGAGGCAGGGAACACAGGAAGACCCCTTCAGGAACAAAGGAGTTGGCAGGAGCCATTTCTCTACCAGTCCCTCAGTACAGACACAGGCCTGCTACAGCAACAGCAGCCATTCATTACCTAATTTGCTTATACCAAGCCCGACCTCCTGGAGCTGTAGTCTCCCTTCCGCAGAAGACCAGCACAAACCTTGCCAACACTGCGTCTCCCAACTAGCGTGCTTTGTGGTGTCTTAATACCAGTAGCAGCAGCAACAGCAGCCAGTGGCAGGCCTTTGTGGAAGCCTGAGGCACACCTTGTTAAAACTGCGCGCATGCGCGTGCACACACACACACACACACACACACACACACACACACGCCCACACGCACTCACGCACTCCCACCCCTCCCAGCCCCCGCTCTTCACTGCCCAAATGTAGCCCCACCTGCAACTGCAGCTGCAGGTCTCATTTCACAAGTAGACCAATGTTAAACACCTTGTTAAAACTGCATGCCCCACCCCAGCCAGGGACCAAACACTACAAAGAAAGCCTCTGCACCTGGCTGGACTGAAGGAAAAAGTGGCCAGGACACAACAGCAGGGTATACAAAATACATTTAAGAGACACCTCCTGAAATGCCAGGTTCTTGGTAATGGGGGACATATTGCACCACAGGGCACTATAGGACCTCCTCTTCATAAGACCATTACTTTCAAGAACAGGAGATATACATGATTTCTTAACACACTGAAACAGATACAGAGAGTTAGACAATATGAGGAGACAGAGGAATATGTCCCAAATGAAAGTACAGTACAAAACCACAGTGAGAGACCTAGGCAAAAAGGATATAAGCAATACGTCTAATAGAGAATTTAAAGTATAGATCATAAAGATACTCACTGGACTTGAGAAAAGAGTGAAGGACATCAATAAGACCGTTAATAAAGAGATAAAACAGAACCAATCAGAGATGAAGACAATAAATGAAATTAAAACTACACGAAATGGAATAAATAGCAGGCTAGAGGAAGCAGTGGAATGAATTACCAACCTGAAAGAAGTGATAGAAAACAAAATTATATAAATGAGAACAGATATACAGAATTCAGCAACTCCATCAAGCATAAAAACACTTGTATTACAAGAATCTCAGAAGAAAAGCAGAGAGAAAAGGCAGAAAATTTATTTGAAGAAATAATAGCTTAAAACTTCCCTAATCTGAGGAAGGAAACAGATATCCAGACGTAGGAGGTACAGAGATCCCCCTACAATTTCAACCCAATAAGGCCCATGCCAAGACATGGTAATTAAATGGGAAAAAGTAGTAATAAAGAGATAATTTTAGAGGCAGCAAGAGAAAAGAACACAGCTACATACAAGGGAAATCCCATAAAGTTATCAGTGGATTTTTCAACAAGAACTTTGAAGACCAGAGGGAGATACATAACCAAAGTGCTAACAAAAGAAAAATTTACATCCAAGAATACTCTACAAGGCTATCATTCAGAATAGAAGGAGAGATAGAGTTTTTCAGGCAAACAAAAGCTAATGAGGTTCAAGACCACTACACCAGCCTTACAAGTAATGTTTAAAGGGATTTTTTTGAGTGGAAAGGAAAGACGAACATAAATAAGAGTATGAAAAGAAGAAAACACGAAAGCAGTATAAATGAATATATCTGTAAAAAACAGTCAAACAATTCACAAAAGAATGTAAATTATGACAGCATAGTATATACGCAAAACGTGGGGACAGGAGGAATGGAATAAAGAATGGGTTTAAACTTAAGTGAGGATCAATTTTATATAAACTGCTATATGCAAATGTTAAATGTAAACCTAATGGTTACCACAAATCAACAACCAGTAGTAGATATGCAAGGAATAAAGGAGAAGCAATCCAAATGTATTAGTAAAAAAGCCAACCATGAAAAAGACCCAGAGAAGAAAGGATCAGAGAAAAAAATACAAAACAACCACAAAACAAGTAACAAAATGACAATAAATACATATCTATCTACCAAAATGACTTTTACATTTGATCTTAGCCAAAAGGCCAAGAAGAGATCTAAAATGACTTTTAATACAAATGTACTAAATGCTCTAATAAAAGGATACAGAGTAACAGAATATACTGAAAAAAAAAAAAGACCCCTCTGTATGCTATCCATGAGAGACTCATTTCAGACATGAAGACACCTGCAGAATAAAAATGAGGGGATGGAGAAACATTTACCATACAAATAGATACCAAAAGAAAGTTGGGGTGGTGATATTTATATTGGACAAAATAGACTTTAAACCAAATACTGTATTCAAATACAAAGCAGGACACTGTTTAATCATATAGGGGACAATTTAGGTGCCTCCTTAGTGCAGTAGACAGCGTGTCAGTCTCAAATAGGGGACGATTCAACAAGAAGATATAACAACTGTAAATATTTATGCACCCAACATGGAAGTATCCCTATACACAAAACAAATATAAAAGAAATAATTGATAGTAATAAAATAATAGTACGGGACTTTAACACCCAAGTTACATCAACAGACAGATATTTAAAAACAGGACATCAATAAGAAACAATAGCTTTGAATGATACACTGTACCAGATAGATTTAAGGAAAAGACATACTCAGAACATTACATCCTAAAACAGCAGAACACACATTTTTTTCAAGTGCACATGGAACATTCTCCAGAATAGATCACTTATTGGCCACAACACAAGTCTACAAATTTTAAAAAACTGAATTCATACCATGTGCATTTTTCTGGTTAAAACTCTATGAAACTAGAAATCAACACAAGAAAATATCTGGAAAAAGCACAAATATATGGAGGTTAAAAAACATGCTACTAAACAGTGAATGAGTCAATCAAGAAGTCAAGAAGAAATCAAAAGATTCATGGAGAGAAATGAAATAGAAAACACAATGGTCCAAAATCTCTGAGAAAAAGCAAAAACAGTTCTTTTTTTTTCCTTTGTTTTTTTTTTCATAATATTTTATTGTCAAATTGTTTTCCATACAACACCCAGTGCTCTTCCCCTTAAGTGCCCTCCACCATCACCACCACCTCTTTTCCCCCCTCCCCCCTTCCCCTTCAACTCTCAGT
>NC_043700.1:156764907-156813350 GCF_006229205.1 Suricata suricatta | reverse complement strand
GATCTATCCATTGCTGTCAGTGGAGTATTAAAATCCCCTGCAATTAGCACATTTTTGTCAATGAGATTGTTTCTTTCTGTGATTAGTTGCTTTATGTATTTGGGTGCTCCCGAGTTAGGCGCATAGATATTTATAATTGTTAGCTCTTCCTGATGGAGACATCCTGTAATTATTATATAATGTCCTTCTTCATCTCTTGTTACTGCCTTTACTTTAAAGTCCAGTTTGTCTGATATTAGTATCGCTACTCCAGCTTTCTTTTGGCTTCCAGTTGCCTGATAGATATTTCTCCATCCCTTTACTTTCAACCTGTAGGTGTCTTCTGGTCGAAAATGCATCTCCTGTAGACAGCAAATAGATGGGTTTTGCTTTTTTATCCATTCTGCTACCCTGTGTCGTTTGGTTGGAGCAGTCAGTCCATTTACATTCAGTGTTATTATCGAAAAATGTGTGTTTAGAGTCATTGTGTTCTCCCGAGGATTCATGTTTATAGTGGCGTCTCTGGTACTTTGTATTCTTTGCGATCTTTCCCTCATAGAGTCCCTCTTAGGATTTCCTGTAGGGCTGGTTTGGTGGTCATGAATTCTCTCAATTTTTGTTCATTTGGGAAAACCTTTATCTCTCCTTCTATTTTGAAAGACAGGCTTTCTGGGTAGAGGATTCTTGACTGCATGTTTTTTCGCTCATCACATTGAAGATTTCCTGCCATTCCTTCCTGGCCTGCCAGGTTTCATTAGATAGGTCTGTAACCATTCTGATAGGTTTCCCTTTGTATGTTAGGGCCCTTTTATCCCTAATAGCTTCTTCTTGCCGGGAAAGTCCGCACCCTTGGTGCAACCGCGCTCCGGCTTGGTCCCGTTCCCAAAACCAAGTTTGAATTGCTCGCCCCTGGCGCAGCCGCAGCCCCCACCGCTTCTCGCTGAGGAACTCTGTTCCCCCAGCGCAGCAGCGT
Source organism: Suricata suricatta (assembly GCF_006229205.1). Lineage (NCBI taxonomy): Eukaryota > Metazoa > Chordata > Mammalia > Carnivora > Herpestidae > Suricata > Suricata suricatta. Next base: position 156,812,398 of record NC_043700.1, on the reverse strand, counting down.
TCCGGCCGCTTCTTGCCGGGAAGTGCGCTCCCCTGTCTCTTCCCTTTCTCTCTCAGGCTCCGCGGGCTTCCCCCACGTTGGGCTGGGGATCTTGTCTCCCCTGCCCATCCAGGCCTGGCCTGGTTTCAGATCCCCCCTGTTCACCCTCACTCACTCAGGTATCATTGAGGTTCTATTCTTTCTGGAGTCCGTATTTTCTCCTTCCGCTCTTGCAGATGAGAGTAATATCCTTCTCCATAAAAACAGTTCTAAGACAGAAGTTTAGATCAGTACAGGCCTACATCAAAAAGCAAGAAAAAAATCAAATAAATAACCCAATCTTATACTGAAAGGAGCTAGGGGGGGAAAAAAACAAGCAAAACCCCAAACCAGAAAGAAGGAAATAATAAAGATTACAGCAGAAATAAATAAATAGAAACAAACAAACAAAATTTTCAGATTAATGAACCAAGACATGGTTCTTCAGTTTTTTAAAATAGGCTCCATATCCAATGTGTGGCTTGAACTGACAACCCTGACATAGTCACATGCTCTACTAAATGAGCCACCAAGGTGCCCTAAGAACTGGTTCTTTGAATAAATCAACAAAATTGATAAGCCTGTAGCCAACTCATCAAAAAAAAAAAAAAAAAAAGATACAGAGAGAGAGAGACAGGGAGAGAAGGAAAGAGAGAGGATGAAAATTAAATCAGAAACATAAGAGATATAATGACCAGCACCACAGAAAAATAATTATCCGAGAATATTAGGAAAAACTATATGCCAACAAATTGGACAACCTAGACAAAATGGATAAATTCCTAGAAACGTACTCTACCAAAACTGAAGCTAAAGAAATAAAAATTTGAACAGACTGATAACCAGCATTGAAATTGAATCAGTAATCAAAAAACTCCCAACAAATAAAAATCCAGGATCAGATGGCTTCACAGGAGAATTCTATCAAATATTTAAAGAAGAGTTAATATCCATTCTTCTCAAACTTTTCAAAAAATAAAAGAAAGAAAACTTGAAAATTAATTCTATGAGGCCAGCATTACCCTGATACCAAAACCAGATAAGGACAACATATACACACAAAATAGGCCAATATCTCTGATAAACACAGATGCAAAAAAAAAAAAATTTCTTCAAAAAAATATTAGCAAGCAGAATGCAACAATACATTAAAACATTATTCACCACAATAAAGAGAAACTTATTCCCAAGATGCAAATGTGATTCAATAGTCACATATCAATCAACAAGTTACACTGCATCAAGAAGAGTAAAGATAAAAACAGCAAGATCACTTTAATAGATGCAAAATAGCAACTGATAAAGTATAACATCCATTCATGATAAAAAAAAAACTTCGACAAAGTAGCTTTAGAAGAAACATACCTCAATATAATAAAGTCCTTTTATGAAAAACCCACAGCTAACATCATAGTCAATGGGGAAAAACTGAAAGCTTTCTCTCTATAGTCAGAAACAAGATGAGGATGTCCACAGTCACCATTTTTATCCAACATAGTACTCAAAGTCCTAGCCATAGCAATCAGAAAGAAATAAGAACAAAATGAAATAAAAGACATTGAAATTGGTAAAGGACATGTAAAACTTTCACTATTTGCAAATGGCATGATATGATATATAGAAAACCCTAAAGATTCCACCACAAAACTGTTAGAACTGATAAATGAATTCTGTAAGGTGGCTGTGTACAAAATCAATACACAGAAATCTGTTGCATTTCTATACACTAATAATGAAGCAGCAGAAAACGAAATTAAGAAAATAATCTCATTTACAAATACACCAAAAATAATAAAATACCTAGGAATAAACGTAACCAAAGAGGTGGAAGATCTGTACTTTGAAAACTATAAAACTCTGATGAAAGAAATTGAAGACAACAAAGAAATGGAAAGACATCCCATGCTCATGGATTAGAAGAACAAATACTGTTAACATCTCTATACTACCCAAAGCAATCTACACATTTGTTTTCTTTTTTAAGTTTTTAATTTTCTTTTCTTAGAAAGAGAATGAGAAGAATAGAGGGGCAGAGGGGCAGAGAAAGAGAATTTAAGTAGGCTCCATACTCAGCATGGAGCTGACATGGGGCTCAATCCCCCAACCCTGAGATCATGATCTAAACCAAAATCGAGAGTAAGATGCCTCAAGCAACTTAGCCACCCGGCTGCCCCACAGTCTATCTATTTAATACAATCTCTGTCAAAATACCAACAGCAATTTTCACAGAACCGTAAGACAATTTGTATGGAACCACAAAACACCCAAATAGCCAAATCAATCTTGAAAAAGAAAAACAAAACTGAAGTATCACAATTCCAGATTTCCGGTTATATTACAAAGCTTCAGTAATCAAAACGGAATGGTACTAGCACAAAAACAGACACATAGATCAGTAGAACAGAATAGAAAGTACAAAATAACTCCCCAATTTTATGGTCAATTAATCTTCAACAAAGGAGGAAAGAACGCAATGGGGAAAAAGATAGTCTCTTCAACACATGATGTTGAGAAAACTGGACAGCTACATGCAAAAGAATGAAATTCCATCACTTTCTTATACCATATACAAAAATAAACTCAATATAGATTACAGACCTAACTGTGAGACCTGAAATCATAAAAGAAAGTACAGGCAGTAACTTCTTTGACATGAGCCATAGCAACATCTTTCTAGATATGTCTCCTGAGTCAAGGGAAAGAAGAAGAAAAATAAACTTTGGCACTACAGCAAAAGAGAAAGCTTCAGCACAACAAAGGGAACAACCAACAAAACTATAAGATAACCTACTGAATGGGAGAAGGTATTTGCAAGTGACATATCCAATAAAGGCTTAATATAACAAATATAAAAAGAATTTATAAACTCAACACTAAAAAACAAAATAATCCAATTAAAAATGGCAGAAGACATGAACAGACATTTCTCCAAAGAAGACATACAGATGGCCAACAGACAAATGAAAAGCTGCTCAACATCACTCAACAAAGAAATGCGAATCAAAACCAAAATGAGATACCACCTCACACTTGTCGTCAGAATGGTTAAAGTAAAAAACTCAAGTAACAAAAGTATCAGGTGAGGATGTGGGGAAAAGGAAACCCTTGTGTACTGTTGGTGAGAATGAAAACTGGTGCAGCTATAATGAAAGATAGTATGAAGGTTCCTCAAAAAATTAAAAATAGAACTACTCTATGATCCAGTAATTGCCCTACTGGATATCTACCCAAAGAATACTGAAACACTAATTCAAAGAGACACATGCACCCCTATATTTATTGCATTATTTACAATAAACAAATTATAGAAGCAACCTAAGTGTCTATTGATAGATAAATGTCTGACAAAAAATGGTGTGTACACACACACACACACACAGTGGAATATTATTCAGCCATAATGTTTGCCATTTGTTAAGGATATAGATGGATCTAGAGAGCATAATGCTAATAAGCAAACTAAATCAGTCAGAGAGACAAATGCCATATGGTTTCATGCATATGTGGAATTTAAAAAATGTAACAGATGAACATGCAGGGGAAAATAAAAGAGAGAGGCAAACCATAAAACAGACTCTTAACTATAAAGAACACACTGACGGTTTTTGGAAGGGAGGTGAGCAGGCAGATAGGTAAAATGGGTAATGGGTATTAAGGAGGGCACATGTCATGATGAACACTGGGTATAAGTGATGAATCACTAAATCCTACACCTGAAATTAATGTTACTGTATGTTAACTAACTGTAATTTAAATAAATATTGGGGGAAAACACAAAGAAAATAGAGAGAATGAGGGAGAAACCAAAAAACAGACTTCTAACTATAGGGAACAAAGAGATCATTACCAGAGTGGAGATGGGTGGGAAGATGGGAGAAACAGGATTTAGCTTGATAAGCACTGAATAATAAATACATGGAACTGCTGAATCACTAAAATGTAAACTTGAAGTTAATATACCACTGTATGTTAACTACACTGGAATCAAAATTTTAAGTACATAAATACATATATATTTAAAACATAAACAAAGTAAAAAAATAACCACACTTAATTACTTAAAAGAAAGAAAGAAAAGGGAATCAGTTTCGGACAACTACTAAATGAACCCTGGCCATTTCCTCATCTACCATCCATTCTTCTTATACTCCTTATAAAGTTTCCAACCAATCATTTTATATAAATAGATACCACAAAGGTCATTAATGGCCTCTCTTGTCTCTAAAGTGGACATGTTAAATCACTTGTCTGGACTTCTCAGCTAAAATAGCACCAATGATGCATCCCTCCTCTGGAAGCCTCCTCTTCCTTTTGGTTCCTATGATATTCCCTTAGTTTTCTTTCTATCTCTATGGCTAGTTCTTCTTCACAAACTCCTCTTCCTGAAACGTGTCCTTAATGTAGAAATTCTTAAAGGCTCAGTCATAGGTTTCCCCTTTATTTTCACTTTATATGCTATCTTGCTATTCCAAGCCATAGTAATTATCATGGGCAATTAGGTAACTCCCAAATTAGATCTCCACATATATATCATTTTCTTCACTCAAGGACATTACATGGAACTTCCTTCATAATATTTCTCCTAAGATAATTCACATTCTAAGATATTAAAAAAATAATTCAAAGATAATGTAATGTCTGCAAAATCAATAGTTACTATGGGTATAGTTACTAGGCACATATTAGAACTGGAAGTCTGTACCCTTTGACCAATATTTTCCCATTTCTTCTATCCCCCAGTCCCTGGAAATTACTACTTTATTGTTTCTATGAGTTCAGTCTTTTATATTTCCACATATAAGTGAGATCATAGGGTATTTGTCTTTCTCCATCTGACATTAAAAAAAATTTTTTTATAGCTATTTATTTTTCAGAGAAACCAAGCACAAGGAGGGAAGGGGCAGAGAGAGAAGGAGACACAGAATCCAAAGCAGGCTGCAGGCTCCAAGCAAGCTGTCAGCACAGAGCTCCATGCAGGGCCCAAACCACAAACCTTGAATTATGACCTGAATGGAAGTTGTCTGCTCAACCGAGCCACCCAGGCATCCCAGCAACTTACTTCTTTTAACATAATACTACCTTCCAGGTTCATTCGTGTTGTCACAAATGGATTTACTAGTTTGTTTTGGCTGAATTACATTTCATTCCAAATATTGAAGAGATTTTCTTCTTTATCCCATTATTTGTCAGCAAATATAGGTTTGTTCCAAGTCTTGTGAATAATGCTGTAATGAACACAGGAGTGCATATATCTCAAGATATTGACTTCATTTCCTTTGGATATGGACACAGAAGTGGGACTGCTGGGTCATATAATAGTTCTATTTTTAATTGTTTGAGGAACCTCTATACTTCTTCCCATAATAGCTATACTAGTTTACATTCCCAAAAAGAACGCAGGAGGGTTCTCTTCACATTCTTGACAAAACTTTATCTTGTCTTTTTAATAACAGCCATCTTAAAGGTGTATGGGAATACCTCACTGTGGTTTTCACTTGCATTTCACAGTTGATTAATGATGTTGAGTACCTCCTCATGTACTTATTAGCCATGTGGAGATATTCTTTGGTAAACTGTCATCTATGCAGGTCATCTGCCCATTTTTTAATCAGGCTGATTTTTTTTTCCTATTGAGTTGTGTAGGTTTCTTATATATTTTGGATATTAACCCCTTATCAGATATATACTTTTCAAATATTTTCTCCCATTCTGTAGACTGACTTTTCATTTTGTTGATTGTTTCCTTTGCTGTGCAGAATCTTTTTAGTTTAATAATCTCTGACTTGTCTACTTTGCCTTTTGGTGTCAAATCCAAAAATCGTTGCCAAGACCAACGTCTAAGAGCTTTTTACCTGTGTTTTCTTCTATGAGTTTTATTGTTTCAGGTCTTCCATTTAAGTCTTTAATCCATTTCAAGTTAATTTTCATGAGTAGTATAAGACAGGGATCCAATATTATTCTTCAGCATGTGTATAGCCAGTTTTCCCAACATCATTCATTGAAGAGACTATTCTTTCCCTATTGCATGTTTTTGGATTCCTTGTCAAAGATTAATTGACTGTCTATATGTGGGTATATTCCTGGGCTCTTTACTTGGTTCCACTGGCATATGTATCTGTTTTCATCCAGTTCCCTACTGTTTGCATTACAATAGCTTTGTAATATAGTTTTAAATCAGGCAGTATATAGTATCCACCTTTGTTCTTTTTTCTCAGAATTGCTTGTTTGTGATCATTTGTGATTCAATATGAATTTTAAGATTGCTTTTATCTACTTATGTGAAAGTTTGGTAAGGACTGCACAGAATCTGTAGATTACCTTGATGGTATGGACAATTTAACAGTATTAATTCTTCTAAGTCATAAACAAAGGATATACTTCCATTTATATGTATCTTCTTCAGTTTCTTTCATCAGTGTCTTATAGCTTTTGTTAGAGTCTTTCACCCCCTTGGTTAAATTTATTTCTAAAAATTTTCCTGTTTTTGATACTATTGTAAATAAAATTGTTTTCTTAACTTCTCTTTCCAAAAGTTCATTGTTAGTGCAAAGAAATGCAAATTATTTTTGTATATTAATTTCGTATACTGCAAATTTACTTTAATTAGCTCTAACAGTTTTTTGATGGAGTCTTTAAAGTTTTCTGTCTATGTGATCATGTCATTTGCAAATGGAGATAATTTTATTTATTCCTTTCTCACTTGGATGCCTTTTCTTTTTCTTGCCTAATTGTTTTGGCTATGACTTCTAGTACTATGTTGAACAGGAGCAGTGAGAATGGACACTCCTGTATTCTTCATAATCTTGAAAGAAAAACTCAACCTTTCAGTGTTGAAGATGTTAGCTATGCACTTGCCATATATGGCCTTTATTATGTTGAGGTATATTCCCTCTATATATAATTTCTTGATTTTTTTCTTTTAATCATGAAAAGATGTTGAATTTTGTCAAATGTATTTAGAAAATGCATTGAGATGACAGTAATTTGTATCCTCCATTCTGTTAACATGATTTATTGCATTTATTCAGTTATTTATGTTGAATCTTCTTCACATATGATGTTCTATATGCAGAAACATGACTGTATAACATTTACACTTAAAAACCTTTGTTATACTCTCTGATGATGTACTCTAAAAAGATTTCAATATAATGATACCATTTCAATAGTATGATATTCATGTGAATAACTTAACCTTAGTTTCCGGCCAAAGAGTTGTTAGAATTTTAAAAACACTAACCAGAAATTCAGATTTCAGGAATGGTTACATATGTACCTGAAACCTAACTATAGAAATATAAATCAGAGGGTTTGTTAATAACCTAACAGATGCAAATGATAGGATGACTGCTATTTAAGATATATGGTTAACTAGAAAGGTTGTATCAGGCCTAATGCTTTTGCTTAAATAAAGACTGATGATCTGGTAAGCACAGCTGTCTGATACACTGAGAACAGCCCTTCAGATCTAGAGTTCTACTGGTCCTAAGTTTTTCTGCTGCACACAGAATTCTGTTTCACTGCCACGTTAGCTGGCATACAGTGTATACAGTGTGCTCTTGGTTTGGGGGTAGTTTCCCATGATTCATTGCTTCCATACAACACCCAGTGCTCATCCCAAGAAGTGTCTTCCTCAATGCCCCTAACCCATTTCCCCCTCTCTCCCATTAACCCCCTCCATCAACCCTCAGTTTATTCCCTATAGTTAAGAGTCTCTTATGGGTTTGCCTCCCTCTCTGTTTGAAACTATTTTTTCCCCTTCCCTTTCCCCATGGTCTTCTGTTAAGTTTCTCAAGTTCCACATATGAGTGAAAACACATGATACCTATCTTTCTCTGACCTACTTATTTCACTTAGCATAATATCCTCGAGTTCTATCCACATTTTTGCAAATGGCAAGATTTCATTGTTTCTCATTGCCAAATAGTATTCCGTTGTATATATAACCCACATCTTCTTTATCCATTCATCAGTTGATGGAAATTTGGGCTCTTTCCAGGAATTGTTATGAAATTCAACATTCTGCCTGGCTGCTCCTGTCATTAGGAAAAATATGATTGGCCTTGTTTTAATATTAAGTGTGCTAAAGTAGCTTAGGCTATTGTCTGAAACTGTGTTCTTGTGCTTTCTTTCTACTGAATTCCATATATTTAAAAAAATACATCTAAAAACTTATTTCATCTTAATACAATCTTATATCAAGATCCGTTGTGCACACAACCTACTCAAACTATTAGGCTGTACAAATATCTACCAAAATAACCGGACAATGACTGAAAAGTCAAATTTCTTTAGGTCTGGATAAAGTACCACACAATATAGCTTCTTTTTTTTTCTTTTCTTTTTTTAAGGAACAAAAATAAATGACTTGTATTTATATATTTAATGATTTTCCTTTAGCAGTCATATAATGTACTGCTTTTAAGATAAAGACTAACATCTTTGATGTGATTGCCCAGGTTGTTTGGGCTACCATTAAAAAAAAAAATAGCACGAACTGCATAGCTTGAACAACAGAATTTTGTTTTCTCACAGTTCTGAGGCTGGAAAACTCAGGATCAAGATCTGGCAGCATTCAATTTCTGTTGAGAATTCTCTTCCTGACTTGGAGATGGCTGCCTCTTTGTTGTCTTCACATGGAGACTGAGCAAACTTGGTATCTTCTTTCTCTTATATAGGCAACAGCCCTAGCAGAAGGTTCCCACCCATATGGCTGACTTAACCCATTTATCATCTCCTCACATGCCCTATCTCCAAAATGAGTCAAACCAGGGACTAGGGCTTCCACATATGAATTCTGGGATACACAAACATTCAGTCCATAACAATGACCTATTATAAGACTTTTCTGACCCTTGTTCACTAAACCAGCAACATCTTATACAAATCTATTCACTTTCTGCATTCTAAGTACATGTGGCTTTCCACAGTTTCTGAAACACTTATTCCTTCTTGCTGTTCTTTCTTCTCTGACTTCCCATAGTAAATTCTAACTCATTCCTCTGTTACCGGTTCAAAGTGTACTCAGAGAGATCTTTATATTCCCTCATTAATTGTTTCAACTACTCAAAAGCAATAAATTTGCTCTACCACCTGCATCATTTCGAATTTTAGTGAAGAACACAGCATATGAATTTTTCACTGTTGGTGGTGGAGTGCATTGCACACCATTTAATATGTGGATGTCTACTTTAGAATCCCTTCTTAGTTCAGTATTTTATTTTCTTTTAACTTCTGTCAGAAAACATGGAAGTTAGTTATCTTCATTTTACAGCAAAGAAAGATGAGAAGATTTTATGTTATGCTATTATCTGTAAATTTGAGCATTTGTTGAAACAGTAGTTTAAAAAAAACACATGTATTCTTTGCTCTTGTGGAGCTTACACAACTCAGTGGGGGAGCAAACCATGGAACAATCGCCATCTTTTATAATTACACAATGTTATAAATTTTATAAAAGATGCTAAGTATTATAAAATGGGAATAGAAAAGTAATACTAATATTCTGTACGCAGGAAATACTTATTTGAGGAAAAGACAGGGTGAGACAATACAATGATCAGAATGAAATATTCCAGTAGAAGAGGGGGAAGGATATTCTAAGAAGATGAAGGTCCTGAGGTGGAAACTAAAAGCAACTCAGTGTAACTGAAGCATTGTGAACTAGAGAGAAGCTATCAACAGGTAAGTCAGAAAAGGTTGACAATAGCCAGTAATGCAGAACCTTGCATGCCTCAAAGGGATTTTGGATTCTGTTTGTAAGTACAGTACTTCATTGTAATTTCATTATATAAGCGTTTCTTATAGTACTGTTTTATAGAAGCTGGGATAATATTTATTCAAAGTTAAGTGAAAATCTGTTTATACAATTTAAGATAACCTAGTATAGACATACTACTTTCTAAACTATTTTCTAAACTGAGAGTCATAGAGCATAGAAAATCTAGACAAGTGAGTGGCTGCATGGCCCTTGGAAAGTCAGTTTCCCTCTCTTTCTCAATTAGCCATTATCTTAGCCATATATTGGGCAGTCGTTAGATAATAGTCAATTCATGTTTCTGCATACTGTCAAGTGCCTAAACATGCAAATAGTCCACAAATAGTGCAAACATGTAAGTAGTGGTTATTTTAACTGATGAAAGTTTCATATATTTTCAGTCTCAAGAAGTACAGATAACAAAGCTGAAATTACATGGAGAAAAGAATAAAAAGGCATTCTACTTCAGCAAAAAAATAAAATAAAATAAAAAATAAAAGTGAGTAAATTATAAGAAATTATAAGAATAGCTACGTATGGGTCCACATCTCCTTCCTGGTGTTTCTGATTAAGTTTTCTACTTATAGTAATGTGGCAGGACACACAGAAATATGTATATTCTCAAAGAAGAGGTTCAGTGATAGTGGAACCCAGACAAATACACGAGTTTTAATCAGCACTTATTCTGAGATCTTTTCCTCAAAAACTTAACTCTAATTTCAGTTTTCATGGTTTCATTGTGTGTTGAAACTAGTAACCAAAACCCAAATTCATCTAAGGCAGAAAACCCATCTTCTTATAACCAGATTCCAAAGGGTTGTATCTTCAGGGAAAGGGTAGACCAGAAATAATTCATTCGGTATAAAACTGAAAGAAAACTAATTATCTTAAACCTTGAAAGTGCCTGGAGAACATTGGTTAAAAATGATGATTAAGATTTTGGAACCACCAACTATCCCTCCTGCAGGTTTTATAGCCCAATTTCACACTGTCTTGGTAGTCTGAATTCTCAAGTTGAGAACATAATTTAGAGATCCTAAACTCAGAGAAGTAAATGTAAATCCTCTGCAGAACACACTTCTATCCCAGATCTGAGAGGATTCCCACTACTAAAAATCTAAGGAAAATGAGCAGTTCACAAAGAAATTACCAAACACAAAGGAAACAAGGCACCGAGGGTAAGATCCAGAAGAAATTATAAAATATAAGTATTTTAGATAATGGAATTATCAGAGACAGACTCTGTAATAAACATTTGATACATTCAAAGAATTTTTGAACGTCTTAAAATATTCTATGAATAATAAATTATAAAAAATGACAAGATTTAAAAAAGAACCAAGTATTTGTAAAAATATAATTAAAATTAAAAATCCAATGAGTGGGTTTAATGGCAGTCACAACTGAAGAGAGAATTACTGAACAAGAAAATAAATCTGAGAAAGTTATTCTGAATTCAGCAGAGAGAAACAAAGAAAACACACACAAAAAAAGATTTTTGATGTGTTCAAATGCCTGGAAGAGAACTCAGAATGACACTGGTGAGTACACGCAGAAGCAAATTATAGTAAAATATGTCTTCCAACTGGGCTAGGGAATTCCTCCTTCTGAGCCTTAAAACCATCCTGGCCCTTAATTTCTCAGTCACTTAAGCTGCCTGCAAATCAAACACAAGAAAACTTCTTGGAAGGCAGGTGAGTTACACATCAAGCTAAGTGTTCTCTTAGCAGAGAGCCTCAGCTCTTTCTTAATCAGAGCCTTTTTAAGTGAGTAGAAAAGGCTTTAAAAAGGATGCTATGCCAGCAGAAGCCAGAGCTCCTTGAAAAATAGCTGCTGCTCCTATGTGTACTTGTCAGCAGAACCAGCAGCAGAAGGCCACCTAAATGGTGGCACCTGGAGTGAGTATAGTTTCCTGCTGTTTTCATGAAACCAAGGTATCCATTAAAGAGCTGGCACAGCTTCCAGAGTCACATTAGAAATGCCCTTTACTAAGTACACGGTCTCCTCTTCCTTCCACGTATAGATTATATTGCTTTAATTGTTCAGTCATTCCTACTGTGTTCTCCTGGTCCCAGGACAGGGGAGAGAACTGAACTGTTCCTGTATGTGTTCACAATAACACTGTTTCTTGTTGAGGAAGTAAGAATAGAATTAGGGCTGAGAATACATTTTTAGAGTCTTTTCATTCCTTTTAGTTTTATGCCTGAATCTGAATGTTTGGACTTGATATCCCAAGCTCTTTGAAACTCAAAGGTTCATTGCTTTGCCCCAGGGAAATATGGATCTCTGCTGGCCAACATGATGAATTGCTTTTTGTGATGCCCTTCTCAGACCTTTGGAAATATTAAGGATTAAAAATCAAGAGAGCCCAGGAGAAATCAGAAATTCTAACTATAGGTCAGAAGTTGTTGAGCAGAGTGACTTATAAGAGGCCTAAGAATCCCATCATCCATTAAAGCAACTTACTGATCCCTTTAATCACAGCTGTCATCTATCTGCATATTGTCTATATTTTTTAAAACCACACTGGTGAGACTGCAAGTAAACATATGAACAACATGATCCTGGGTGCAAAATTCTGGTCTCAGCTCTGCAACTTGATTAATAACTTTGTGGCATTGGGCAGGCCTCAAACATTCTTTGCTTCATTCTCCTCATACATAAATAAAGATAATAATAATAACTATTGTGGTCTAAGGAGAAATAACTTATAAGAAGTTTAATGGGAGAGCTAGGTTAACAATGGAATTTGGTGCCCAGCAGAGGAACAAAAGGCTCTTAGCTCTATCATGGTATATACCAAACTTTATTAACATTCCTTGTTCTCTGACTTTTCCTCCCACTTACTCATAAACTTATTGAGAGCAGAAATTCTTTTATCCATATTTGAATTCCTAGCTCCTATGGAGTATCTTACATATAAAAGTTCTCAATAAACATTTGCTAAATGAATGAATTCTGATAAAACTAAGAATCCAGACATAGGGCCATACTGGAGAAGATAAGAAAATAAGGGAGTAAGGAGAGTTATGCATCAGTTTTTATATGTCATATCAGTTGAATGGCAAATTAACTATATATATTTAAATATATATGTGGATATATGTATTTAAATATATATATGTGTATATATATATATATATATATATATATACGTATATAATAGCTTGTTTCAATTTTCCTTTTTTTAAAGGGGTATAACTTCATGAGCTTATAAGGAAAGACATTTCCCATTTCCCTATTTGTGTATATGTGGGTGTGAGGGGGTGTATATGTATGTTCTTTATGTTGGATGGTCTTAGACCCAAGGATAGAATCCTATTCCTACCAATGGTGAGCTAGTGGTCTAGTTGGCCCTAAAATTCTCTTTGATACATTTTCCAGAGGACTACAACATTTTAACTTTCATGTACAAAATACGGTCTCTTATCCTGCTCCCAACATTTCTATCAGAGTTTATGAGCATGATTATAATTTGCCCAAATTTAGTCCTTATTTAGTCAGACTTTATATACTTACATAATTATCTCCCCACCCCTGCCAAGTCATAATTTATGAACTTAAGAAGCAAGAAATCCAGCACAATGCAGGTACAGAGTTTATGTTCTATATAATTTCTTAAACAGAAAATAAAAACTCCAATTATATGGACTAAGGATGAAAAAAACTGAGAATTCAAATATCATTTATCATTTATATTTGAAGTTATATCCATATATGTGTGTATATATAAACATATATGCATTATACATGTACACCAAACTAACAAATAACTAATGATTTCTGCAACAAACTGACTCTCTACATAGGTTTTATTTACGCATTTCTGAACCTATGCATCATGAGTGGAAGTTGACTACATGAGGAAAGTAATTCGGACTCTTATAGGATATTAGAGAGACAAAAATGGTTTTGAATTAAAACTATGTCCAACGACAATACACACAGGTCGGCTTCACTCAGGAAGTTCACAACCACCTATGTGATTCAACTGAAGTGATCTGAAAGATTACCTTTCCCAAACTGTTCTTTTTCAAACTGCCATTATGCCAGAATCCTTTAGCATTTTTGTTTGCAATTTAGGATATTTAAGTGCAATGAGTTTTACTTAATTTCCTCTTCTCTCTAATCCAGTCTTAGACACCAGGATGATTTACTGCTATTGCCTACTGTATTCAGGGTACCTATTCCTATGAGCAGAGACTCCAGGAAACCAAATTACTTAAGGAGTTTGGGTGGTGAGCTTTAAATAAGATTAAAAAAATTTTTTTGATTGTTGAATACAGAGCACAAGGCATTACTTAAATGTCGACAGAAGCTAGAAAAATAATAGAAAAGGGGCGAATAGGCTGAAGGTTTTCTTAAGAATCAGGCAGACATTTTTTACACTTCAACAAAAATATATGTATTCTCTGTTTTCTTAAAACATATGAAATACAGTGTCCATTTGTAAGCTGATTCGACTTTCCATTCTGAGTCAGGGACACAGAGAAATACTCCCCTACTATAACAAAGAAAACCCATGGTGTAAGAATGATAAAAAATGAGAACAAACACTAAGCTTTAGTGTCAGGGGACAGCTGGAAATCATGGTGCACTACTAATGATACAATGTTCTTTAACTGGACTTGACTTTTGCACCTTGTTGGAACTTGAGTGGGATTTCTAGATCTAATTTTAAAAGAGGCACTGAATATCTAAGTTATGAATGTGAAATACCCTGATTTTTAAGAGTAGATTTAGTTCCTTTCTTTAAAAAAAAAAATGTTTAATGTTTGTTTTTGAGAGAGAGACAGAAAGCGAGTACAAGCGGGGAAGGGGGAGAGTGAGAGGGAGACAAAGAATCTGAAGCAGGCTCCAGACTCTGAGCTGCCTGCACAGAACCCAATGCGGCACTGGAACTCACAAACCACAAGATCATAACCTTAGCCGAAGTCTGACGGTTAAATGACTGAGCTACCCAGGGCCCCTGGAGTAGATTTAGTTTCTAAATAAGGTGCAGGGCAAACAAAACACATCTGGAAGCTATATTCAGTCTATGGCCTGCTTCTTTAAGACTTTTATCTAGAGGGACGCCTGGCTCACTCAGTTAGTTATGCTTATAACCCTTGATTTCATCTCAGGTCATAATTTCAAGGTTCATGGGTTAGGCTCCATGCTGACAATGTGGAGCCTACTTGGGATTCTCTGTCGCCTCTCTCTCTGCTCCTCTGTCAGTCTCTAAATAAACAAACATTTTAAAAAAGAGTTATCTAGAGGAATGTTGCTATGATCTGAGTACTTGTGTCTCCCCCTATCACACTGCATATTTTGAAATCCTAACTCCCAAAGGTAATGGTATTTGGAGATGGAGCCTTTGGGAGATGCTTAAATGACAAAATCTTTCTTTTTTTTTTTTTGGCTGAGTAGCTACAAATACTTTAGTGAATTATTTGAAATGTTGGCATTTACATATTCACATGTACACATAAAATCATTACATGGAGTCCTCAGGTCACAGGGTGCTTAATGTGGTCCACACATAAGCCTAGCAGAGAAACAAGTGAGACCAGGCTTGGAGCCATGGGGCTTTGAAAAACTGGACGTCCTCCTAAGGGCCTAAGAGGAGGAGTAGGGCAAAGAGGAAAAGGTCCCCTGGAGAGGTTGCTTTAACCTCACCCTCACAGATCTCTAACTGAATCTCCTTTCCCACTCTCAGGGGAAAGGGACCTATTCCCAGACCATTTCCCTACTATGTAATAGGCCCACTCCCTAAAATCGATGTGGCAAACATTCCCAAGAGTCCACTGGAATAGGTCCTTATAAATATATTTATATCAGAGAAAGCAAGAGAAAACATAATCCCTTGTGAATGGGATTAGTGCTTATAAAACAGGCTCCAAAGAGATCTCTGGCCCTGTTCATTATGTAAAACCCAGTGAGAAGCTGGTGGTCTGCACTCCAGAAGAGGGCCTGCACATCCCCATGCAGGCACTCTGATCTCAAACTTGTGGCCTCCAGAACTGTTTATAAGCTACTCAGTGGCTGGTATTTGTTACAGCAGTCTGTACTAAGATAGAGGTTTCAGTCAGACAATGACTAAATTGAATTTTACAATCCAGAGAAGACTACAGTAACTGAAAACATTTACTGCAGTAACTAGAAGTCTGTGCTCTCATAATTCCTCATTCTGTTGTGTTTTTTTGGGCTGACATGGATTTTTGCTCTCAAGCTCTGGTTCTCACAATTCCATGGATGGCTCATTATCAGTTTCTTTCTAGAAGGTCAGATACAGAATTGGTTAAGCTATGCTTTCTGTGTTTATTTTTCAGTCAAGAGGTTCAGTCTTTTAATGTTTTCAAATAACTGTTATTCTGTTCTTGGAAGGTGTTTCCAATTTTGGCAAGTGATTCTCCTTGAAAATACCACCTTCCTAACTTGCTTTAGCTAACAAATACAATTATAACCCATTATCTTAGGACCTGATTCTAACCATGGCCACTTTCAATGATTCAGTGTTGGATTTTAAATTTGCCTGACCTTGTCCTCAAATTCAAATAAATCAGACTCCCTGCCTGATTATACTTAGTAGTACTCCAGTGCTCTAATTTTGTTAACTTTTGATGCATATCACCACTTTTCCACTCTAAAACTTTTGTAGTCTGACTATGGCACGAAGCGAATTATTGGACAAAAGGGAAGGTGATATGTTGCTTATTCTTCTTCCATTGGTAGACTTGTCTATTTCCTCTAATTCCATGTGCAAAGTATCATTTGTTGGTATTAATGGCTATATGTAATTTACTTAGGATGTAGTTTGCACCCTGCTCCTCTTTCATATCTCTATCCATTTTGAAAGCCCAAAATATTTTACCTGGACCTATCCTGCCCTCAATTTCCATTGTTGGTGGATAAAGATGGTAGCTGATAATAACTCCTCTTGGGAGTGGTAAAGGGACATTTTTCCTAGGGCTGATTCTGATTCTCCAAAACAAAACCAATTTAAATTTTTCAGAGATTTGATTAAATGTGAGATTTGAATTTTCACTACTCAATCCATATAGCAAAGTCATTCACTCAGAAACATAAGGCACCATATAAGAAGACAGCTTATGTTTTCTTTAAATATAAATAAAGATGCACCATTTAATTTTCAAGCAGATAACTGATGTTCCCATACTGCTGAAATAAAATTAAGTTTCCATAAGTTTTAGTATTCTGATTTGTTACTTCAGCTACATAATTACCTCACATATAGACATTGTATGTGATAATGCTTGGATATTTAAAAATAAACTGCAAGTTGGGGCACCTGGGTGGCTCAGTTGGTTAAGCATGTGACTTCAGCTCAGGTCATGATCTCGCAGCTTGTGGGTTCGAGCCCCGCATCAGACTTTGTGCTGACAGCTTAGGGCCTGGAGCCTGCTTTGGATTCTGAGTCTCCCTCTCTCTCTGCCCCTCCCCAACTTGTGCATGCTCTCTCTCTCTCTCACACAAAATAAATAAACAGTAAAAAAAAATTAAAAAAATAAACTGTAAGTATATTAGGTTTGCTAGCCAGATTCTTTAGTATTATTTAAGATAAAGACTAAGAAAAGACAAGTTAGATTCTTTATAGGAAAGGTATAAATATGACTTCCAGTATTTTATGGAAAGCATATCTTATAAAGACTGTACTTTGCAAACCAGAGAATCAAACTTTCTAGAGACAAATGTTAGCATTATAGTCATATATTGTTACAAAAATCCTCTCTATTCAGTTTGGTGCTCTAATGCAATTGTAAAAAGTCACTGTACCTTAAAATAACTTCAAAATCTTCTTCATAGAAAGCATAATACCCAGTTTTTAGAATTTCACATTTCCCTAAAGCATATTACACATTTTGGTGCACTACTTTTATTAGCATAATATTTTACTGTTCAATAAATATGTTATTTAAATGTTTTTTGTAATTGGGTCATATTGCAATGAACAATCCCCTGCATTATGTATGGATGTACAATAGGAAGCTCCTGAGTAATGTCTTTTTTCTCCAAATACAATGTAAAATCTGTTACAGCAGCAAGAAACATAGTCAAAACTTTTCATTATTTATGATGTCTTCAAGAAAAGTGAATGGGGTTCAATGGGACAAAAGTAAGAGAAATTAGAATAGAACTTTAGAGGTAGATGTTGGCTCAATGTGATGAAGAGGATTATAAATATTAAAGCTATCTTATAAGGAACAGGCTTTCTTGGGAGGTAGTAAGATCCCTGTTACCCAAGGTGTTCCAAGAGAACTGACAAGGTGGAAAATTCAAATACTAAGCAGAACAATAGCCAACATTATTTTCAAGTCCCTGTCAAAAGATGAGAATGCTAATAATTAGCAATTCTAGAAAAGACAGAATATTTAAATGGAAGAACATTTATCTAAATATGTATTTATTGTATATTAGAAATTTTCTTGTGCCCTGGAGATAAAAGAGTAAGACACACTTCTGACTTCATGAAGCTTCCAGTCTATTCGAGAAAACAGACAAGAGAAAACTGTAGATGGTTTGAAAAGCATGTGCCCAGAGGCGCCTGGGTGGCTCAGTCAATTAAGCGTTAGATTCTGGCTCAGGTCCTGATCTTGCAGGTTGTGGGTTAGAGCACCGCGTCAGGTTCTGTGCTGACAGCTGAGTCTGGAGCCTGTTTCAGATTCTGGGTCTCCCTCTCTCTCTACCACTCCCTTGTTTGCGATCTGGCACTTTATCTCTCTCTGTCTCAAAAATAAACATTAAAAAAAAAAAAACGGATGTGCCCTTAGTTCTATAAATATATGGGGCAGTGAAAGACTACCTTAAGTAGACTGACAAAGCCCATGCTTGCAGCATCAGGAAAGAAGGAAATAGGAAGGAAGGAAGGAAATAGGAAGGAAGGAAGGAAGGAAGGAAGGAAGGAAGGAAGAAAGATTAGATTCTATAAAAATTGCATGTGATATAAAACAGGAAAGTAATGGTGACAAGATGACATAAACATAACTTTTTTGGAATTATTTTCCCATTTCCTGCTAAGGTGTTTGAACTAGGTCCTGATGGCAATGAGGGGCCACTAAGGAATTTTAGCTAAAGAGTAGTCTGATGATCTACATGTTACAGAAAAGTAACTGTAAGTACAATATGGAAAGGCACAGACCTGGTAGCAAAATGAACACTTCTGAAATAAACTCAGTGGGAAATGATTAAAAATTGAAGGTAGTGAAAATGGGAATGCAGAGAAGGGAAGAAGATCAAGAAATAATAGCCTTTCCTGAATCTGGTGACTGAATAGTTACAGAGAAGAAAGATAAGAGAAATAATGTCTCTTGGATTTCTGCCTCTTTTTTTCAGTGATTTTATTTCAACAGCTGGAGACTAAATAATAAAATAAGCCCTTGGACTTCTCCATGCACCCAGGGGGACCTCAGAAAAGATATGAAGCATACCCTTTACCTAAATTTTATAAAAGTACAAAAGGAATTCCAAGAATTCTATCCCACATATCCAGGGTTTCTCTGGATCACCGTCCAATAGCTAGCTAGTTTAAAGTTAAGTGCCATAGACTGTTTTTCTCCTTTTAACCTACATGTTAAAAAGCCCATCTTCAACCCCTTAAGTTTAAAGTGGCATGTATAATCCCATAAATTATTTATTCAGTGACAGTTCAGCCAAACCTTTGGTATTCTCTTTGGAACATGCTTTCTCAGTCCCTGGATGAGAGTTACCTGAGAATTTTCTAGATCCTCAAGTTATGGTTCCTACTGCTTAATAATCTCTTCTTCAATTCATCTCTCTCTCTTTGCATTTGACCAAGTCACTCCTTCAACACTTTGCTGAGGAATCGTCTCAACGAATTACCCAATCTAATCCCTCCCAAATTTCATCTTCCACACTAGAACACAGTTTTGGTAAATTCTCTGCCACCTGATAACAAGGTTCATCTTGCCTCCAGTGTCTAATGACATATTCCTCATTTCCATCTAAGACCTCACCAGAATTACCCTTAACATTCATATTTTTAGTTTGCACTTCAAAACTCTTCCAGCTTCTACCCATTACCCAGTCCTGAAGCTGCTTCACATGTTAAGGTATTTGTTACACAGCAGCGACCCATTCCTAATAACAAAATCCTAGTCAGCTCGACCTGCTACAACAAAATACCACAGATTGAGTGGCATACATTTATTTCTTACCAACTGACATTTATTTCTTACAATTTTGGAGGCTGGGAAGTCCAAGATCAGGTGCTGGCCAATTTGGTTCCTGGGAAGAGCTCTCTTCCTAGCTTTCAGACTGCTGCCTTTTCACATGTTGGGGGAGAGAACAAAATCCAGTCTCTTCTCATAAGGACACATTCATCCTTCATGGGGGCCCCACTCTCATCACCTCATATAAATGTAATTACCTTCCAAAGGTTCAACATCCAAATGTCATCATAGTAGGAGTTAAGGGTTCAATACATGAGTTTTGGGGGGGATGCAAATATTCAGTTCATAACAACATATATGAATGTATCAAAGAAAACCTCAACATATTCATTTAGCAGGTATTTATTGTACCTACTATATGCCAGGTACTGTGGATACAGAAAAGACCAAAACAGAAATTTCTGTAGTGTTATAGCATACATTAAAATGGGGGAAGGAAACAAAGCAAGTCCTATAATGTAACAAATGGTAAATGCTAAGAACAAACAAAGGAGATGGGCACTATCCCCTATATAATGAGCTATATAATGAGTGTGTGTAATTTAGAAGAAAAGGCCTCACTGTAAAGATAATATTTGAATAAAGACTTAAAGGAAATGAGACAGTAAACCCTGTGGCCAACTGAAAGAAAAGACAAGAGGAAAAGCAATTAAAAAAAAAATCCTCAGAGCACAGTGATTTTCATATAGTCCAGAAATGAGTAATAAGCAAAAGGAAGATAGTATCAATTGTCATTTTAAAATATGACTGCTGTGTGAAAAGAGGCTATGGAGGAAAACGGGTGGAGAAAGGAGGTTCTTTTAAATTCAGGCAATAAATAATTATGGCTTGGAGTAGGAAGTAGCAATGGAAGTGGTGAGAAGTGGTAGAATTATGGATATACATTCAAAGTAGAGCTAACAGGATTTCCTTATTAGAATGTGGGAATGATGATAAAGAGAAGAACCAAGGATGATTCCATGTTTGGTCAGCCACAGTAAGTGAAAGGGTGGCATCCACAGGAGAGGGGATGGGAGTATGCTGGGGGAAAGGCAAGAATGTTAGGTTTGAGATGTCTACTGGTCATCTAATTTAAAATGCTGGGTAAACATTTGGATATGTAAGTTGAGAGTACATAAAAAGATGAGCTAGAGTTAATGTATTAGAGATGGTATTTTAGTTAGCTCTGCAGCAATAAAAAACTCCATTCCCCAAATCTCATTGGTTACAAAAACAAATAATTATTTCTCTCTCACATTACTTCCTGGTAGCTATATGGGCTTCACGCTGCACTTTTGTTTCTGTTTTATTATTCCAGCATTCTGGATGAGAGAAGGATCTCTTTCTGGGATATATCAGTCTTGCTTTATATGAAAAAACAAGACAGCAATAATTTAACATATAAAGCTTCTGCTTCAAAATGATATACTGTCATTTCCACTCACATTTCATCAGCCTAACCCAGTCAATCACATGATCAGGCCAAAGAAAGGAGTAGTGATGTATATTCCACATACAAGGTGGCACTGTCCAAGGTTAGTCACCCTGTAGGAGCAAAAATGTGATATCTTACTAAGGAGACACAAAGAATGAATGATTGAGTGAAATGCTATAATCTATTGCAGATATATAATTGTATTTAAAACTCCAAGACTAAATGAGGTCACCAAATAAGTGAATAGAGAAAAAGAAAAGAAATTATCAAGGACTCAGTGCTGGATCATTCTGTCATTAGAAGGTTGACAAGATGAGAAAAAACTGGTAAAAGAGACCAAGTAAAAGCTACCAGTAAAATAGAAAACCAGGAGAGTGTGGTTAACTGGCAGCCAACTACAGAAGGAATTTCAAGGAAAAGACAGGTATTATTTGTGTCAAATGTCAATAAGGGAACCAACAAATGACCATTGGCTTTAGTAATATGGAAGCCTTTGGACCTAGACAGGGAAATTTCACTGGAGAGCAATAGTCTGAATCCAATGGTTTTAAGAACAATGAAAGAAGTACAACTAGATGTAGTCAGTATAGATAACTCGTGAAGAATTCTGCTTTTAACAAAGAGTAGATAAACCAGTCAGTAACTGAAGAGGAAAGTAAGGTAAAGAAGGTGTGTGTGTGTGTGTGTGTGTGTGTGTGTGTGTGTGTGTGTGTGTGTGGTTTTAAATAATGGTGAATAATAGCATTATATCCTCTGACTGAAAATGATCCTATAGAGAGAGCGGAAAAAACAGAAGAGAAAGGAGAAAATCGCTAAAACATGGCCCTTAACTAGACAAGAAGAAAGAATCCTGGATACAGATAGAGGAGCT
This sequence comes from Suricata suricatta, assembly GCF_006229205.1. Classification (NCBI taxonomy): domain Eukaryota; kingdom Metazoa; phylum Chordata; class Mammalia; order Carnivora; family Herpestidae; genus Suricata; species Suricata suricatta. The sequence continues at coordinate 156,790,148 of NC_043700.1, read as the reverse complement.
GGCATCAGAGTGGTACCTAGAGAAGTCATCTGTATTAAAATAATGAAGACAGAGTATGTGGATGCAGATGCTGGCAGGTAGGTAAGCTCCACTTTTCTCGAAAAATGCAGAGCATTATAAATTAAGAAGCAGCAGACTAGGAAAAGCAGAATATCATGGTAGAGAAAGAAAGCAGTGTTTTTAAGTTCCTGGTTTAGTCCTTAACTAGCCATATAACTTAAAAGTAAATCGCCAAACTTCTCCACGCCTCAATTTCTTCAGTGGTAGATAGAGATAATACTGGTGCCAAAGTAATAAAGTTGAAAAGGATTAAGTGATGTAATGTATCTATCTTCCTTCAATAAAATATAAGCTCCCTGAGGGCATGAATTACCATTTTTTTTACACTATATCCTAGTGCTTATGTTCGAAACCTAATAGGCACACAACTAATGATGAATAAGTAACATATGAAAAGTACTTATACGGTAGCTGGCATATAGTAAGTGCTTAATAAATGTGACCAATTATTATTACTACCATCACTGATTTTAACACCTTCATTGATTATTCATAGAAAAATAATACCTTCCTTAATAAAGACAAATGATACCTTAATAAAGACATAGGACATTTCCCTGTGGCTGAGGTGGGTGTGAGTAGGTAAGAGTTAGGGGAGAGTAGATATAGAGGTGTGATCTGAAAATCAAATTCTTCTTTGGTTCTTACTTCAAAGTTATAGTTATTTTGAGAATTTCCAAATTCTTTCTCAGAAGTATCCATAAACAAGACTAAAACCTTTCTTATCCCTATCACTTCTATTTATATTTTTCTTTCTTTCTTTTTTTTTAATGTTTTTTATTTATTTTTGAGAGACAGCGCGAACAGGGGAGGGTCAGAGAGAGAGGGAGGCATAGAATCCGAAGCAGGCTCCAGGTTCTGAGCTAGCTGTCAGCACAGAGCCCAATGCGGGGCTCAAACCCACAAACCATGAGATCATGACCTAAGCCGAAGCTGGATGCTTAACCAACTGAGCCACCCAAGTGCCCCTACTTATATTTTTCTTAAAAGGAGTTGCAGAATTTTCTATTCTCATTAAGTTTCCTTTCTCAATATACAGTAACCATGACAGTAACTGTATTCAGCAAACCAGGTTATCTTCTGAATTCTCCAAGCTATCAGTATTTTCACTTGGTAATAGTGCAAATATAGGTAAATGCATGCAGATTTTGAGTTTCATGATTTTTCATGACTGTGCAACCAAAATGTTTGTTGATGAGTAGAACAAGAAAACTAAATGTCATATATCAAATTCAATTATGGGTGACTTAAACAGTTTTCTACTGTTGCACTCAAATTTAAAAATGTATATACTTGATGCTAATTCATGAGATGAAGCATATATAATCAGGAGACATTTAAAAAGAAAGTATATATCTTGCATTTTAATCATATCAATTGATGATCCATTAATAATATATCAATTAGCTCTACCAGCATTAAAATATTTGCCAGTTATTTTGAACATCTGTTAATTCAGTAAACAGAATAATCAATGAAACTACATTTTCATTGTATAGTAATTCAATAGTTCCTGGGTGCCTGGGTGGCTCAGTCGGTTAAGCATCTGACTTAGGCTCAGGTCATGATCTCACAGTTTGTGAGTTTGAGCCCTGCGTTGGGCTCTGTGTTGACAGCTCAGAGCTGGAGCCCACTTCAGATTCTATGTCTCCTCTCTCTGCTACTCCTCTTTCACTCTCTGTTTCTCTCTCTCAAAAATAAACATTTAAAATAAATTTTTAAAATTAATAGTTCCTCTGCCTAGTTTATTTAATTGTGAGACTCCTTTTCAAAGAAAAATATTTTATGTAGTATGTATGTTTACTCATTCAACAAAACAATGAGTTTTTATAATTTTATACATTCAAAAAACACAATATCAAACACATATTAGATGTTGCTCTTGCGTTATAGATACAAGTCTACATTCATTGATATAATTCTTTTGACAAAGAGCACAGGTTTACCAAGAAGAGCTTAGAAGTCATTCACCTAATCATCACAAATATTTACTGAAAAACTGAAGTTACTGGCTATAATTTATTTAAAATTTATATGCCAGAGGCTATGATTAGAAATATACTTAAGCTGTCACCTACTTCCCACATTACCTAAAGAGGCAATGTTATTCACAAAACACAAGAAAGAATTTAATAAGCTTGATTATATTCAATGACTCATCCATGGTTACATGGCTGGAATATGGTAAATCCAGTAATCAAACTTGGCTGTCCCTAAGCCAAAGCCCTTACTTTAAGTATGTGATTATCATGTCCTGTGCTATTATGTCCCTAGGTTATGAGACACAAAAATGAATGACATTGTTCCTTTTTCACAATCTGGTTGGGAGACTTAAAGAGTTTTCACAGTTTGCCTGAGGGACATATGACTATAAAACCAAAAATTCCAAAACTAAGATAATATATTACTTTAAGGAAAATGTATAGAATGATGTAGGCATAAGATCTGTGTCTGGCAGAATTTTGTTCCCTAAAAATTTAAAAATCAGATCTCTGATTACATACATGTGAAACATACAAATACAACCCAAACTGCTATTTTTTTTTTTTGGTTTGTCTTCAGGTTGGCATGCCTATGTTTCTATGTATCATACAAAGTGTCACTTTTGTTCCTATTTTTAATCTATTGGAACAACTACAAAATATCTGCTTATATATTATACCATAAGTAACATTTGGCCTTGGTCCATACTCATCACCTCTATAAAATTAATGAAATTAAAACAGTGCATTACTCACAACACTGCATCATTTTCATTATGCAAAATCAATGTCTTATATTTTTCATTATAATTATCCCTGCAGAAAAGATTTTATACCTGGTGATGAATTTCAATATGACAGATAAGATGACTGTTATCATTTTGACATTAGAAAAATGACTCTCTAGCAGCTAGATACATTTATCAATAGCTTGGATCATATGGTCAACCATATAGCTAGGAGAACAGATTTACTATCAGAGAATGGGCAGGAAGTATGAGAAGGAGACACACAGGAAATACACTGAGAAAGCAAAAGTAGTAGCTACCACAGTCCAGTCCTTGGATGCTAATATTTAATATATTCTTTCTTTTGATAACGGACTCCTCCCTACCCTGATAATACAAGTGGGCCCATGACCCAAACTAAACCAACCAGATTCTACCCTCCAGAAATTTTAGTCTCAGGGAAAAAAAAATCAATCAAACACATTCAAAAACCAAAATTAGCTAGAGCTGTTTCTGATGACAATATATTAAAGCTTCAGTATCATCTACCAGAGACAAAACCAGAGCTGCCTCGGGTTCTGCTCATCACAAGGCTTGGTTTTCGAACCGCGTCTTCAATCCTTTCCTACATAGTCTATGTTTGACTTAGTTCTTTTTTCACTACTAAAATAATTATAATAATAAATTATAACCTGTTACCACAAGTGAGGTATATGAAAAACCCAGAGAAACCTGACATTTGTCTACTATATTACATGTTCCACTGCGAACTAAGTCAGAAGATGGGAGATGATTTGTATGAAATATTGTGATGATATTCAGAATATGCAGTAAACCCATCAGCAATGGATCCAACAGAAGCAATACAGGTAGGAAAACAAAAACAAATTCAAAACAAATATTTTGGAGACTAGAGATTATTGGCTTTTGTAAAACAGAAAAAGCCCAATGCAGTTGACCTGTAAGCTGGCTGATCTCTTAGAAATACCATTTCATCTCAGGTCCCTGATGCACACCAATGACTGAGAAAAACAGCAGTGGCAATAATAAGGTCGGTCTTGGTGAGAAAAAAAATCCCTACTGTTGAACATACCATCTTTTCTGTACTCACCCTATTCTGCCACTCTGTAAATCAGCACGCTATGAATAAGCCTGGGTTGACTAAAGAAGAAGACTAATGCACCTACAAAGTGGATCATTGTATTTCCTGTTTAGAGCTTTCTTTGAAGCAAGTTCTTGCTAGTGAAAACCCACACATGTTGGGCCCATTTCATGAGGTCAGTTCACATTTTGTTTACAGATGGTAAGAATCAAATTCAAATTAGCTTATGAAAAATAAAAGAAAAAAAGATCTAAAAAAAGAAATTAACCTAATTTACTTATCTAGAAAGGTTAGAGGTGGTACCTACATCAGACACCAAGTAATCAAACATTATCAGTTCTCTGAATTTGTCAGTTTTGCTTCTCTATCTAGTTTCCTCATTCTTTTCCACTAAAGGTGGGAGTCACCTCTTTGGCAGGGGGCATGATTTAAACAATTATCATGAACTTACCTTTTATTTCCCAATATCTGTATATAATATTTGATCAAGAGCTTTTAATTCACTCATCTCAGATTATGTGCTCATCCCAATTACAGCCAGACTTCAGTTACCTTCTCAACAACCCAGTTGCCTTTGTGAACAGCAGTCCCATAAGAACTTCATGGACTAAAACATGGTCAAAATACAAAGAACATGGTACTATTATTAGCAAAACTGATACTGGGTCGACAAAAACCAAACTATGCTTTATAAAAAAAATACTATTTTGTAAAACATAAAGTTTTACAAATTTAGCCTTAGTAAAGCCAGAAAAGCTTCAGAGAAATAAGCTATGTAAATAATACAGAGCTAGAATGGTCTATTCTATGTTATTGAAAACCAACTGAATAGAATTCTCAACCTCAGAATCTGTGGTTCTGTCATAACAGGCTATAATTCTCCTGACTCAATGGATGCCTTACCAGTAAATGTCAACCAGTTAGCTTCATTTTGCTTCTATCTAGAAGAGCTGTTCATACTCAGTAGTATGTTTATAAAATATCAAAGGTCATCAGCTATTAGCTCCTTAATCTTTTTTTTTTAATGTTTATTTGTTTTTGACAGAGAGAGAAAGAGAGAGAGGGAAACATGTGAGAATGGGAGGAGAAGGCGGGTAGGGACAGAGGATCCAAACCTGGCTCTGCACCAACAGCAGAAAGCCCAAAGCGGGGCTTGAAGTCACAAACCATAAGATAGTGACCTGAGCTGAAGTCAGACACTTAACTGGCCACCCAGGCACTGTAGTTCCTTGCTTTTGACAGGAACAATGATCCTGATTATCTTTAAAATCATACAAGTTACTTTCTTATTTATTTAATTACTAAAAAGTATTTATTAAAGAGAACAATTATAGTAATATAATATACTCAAGGCATGTTAAAAGAGTTTGGCATCCAATTGCAAGAAAAGAGAAATGTAAAAGGATCTCGATAGACTTTAAGACTCCATTTCAGGGGTACAGGTGGCTCAGTCAGTTAAGTGTCTGACTTCACCTCAGGTCATGATCTCATGGTTTGTGAGTTCGAGACCTACATCGGGCTCTCTGCTGACAGCACAGAGCCCTCTTTGAATCCTCTGTCCACCTCTATCTGCCCCTCCCCCCCCTCACGCACGCTCGCACACTTCTCTGTATCTCTCTCTCCTTCTTCTATCTCTCTCTCTCTGAAAAATAAATAAACCTTAAAAAGAGAATCTATTTCATCACTTCAAGTTTTAAAAATCTATTTTGATGGCATTAAAAATCACCAGATAAACTACAAACTTTTATCACTGTATGTCTCATTGCTTTGCAGTTGTTGATTCCCGAATCAGTAGACCTTCACTCATATGCACACTAAATAAGTAAATGATACCCTGCTAAAGAGTGTTATACCATTAATGGCATGAAACATATTGCCAAAGATTTAGCCCTAACACAATACTGCTTTCCTGAGAAATCTCTAATCTTGTTGGGAAATGAATGCAAAAGAATTCCAGAAAATCTGATCCAGCAATTTGTGTGGAAATTCCTTAAGAGTTACCTTTATTAAAATAAAGATTTCTTCCCATTACCAGCTTAAAGTCTTTTTGCTCTCACTCCACTATATCCTACTCAAATTAACATCAATGACAAGCATACTAAGATATTAATCAAAGAGAATGGGGGGGGGGACCTTGGTGGTGGGGGTGGCATTTTCTTCACTTAACCACATGGATAGGATGGAAGACAAACTACCCAGGAGTGAGAAGCCTGTTACCGTACAGTACTACTGTCAATAGAAACCAGGGCTCTTCCATCTACATATCTGGTTAATGTTTCGTTCTTCTAAGAACAAAGACTGAAAATAAACAACAACAAAAAAATCTTATACCTATTTTTAAGGATTGGTAAGAACAGAAATGATATATGTAAAAAGTGCCTACTGAAGTGACTGACACAGTAAACAGTTAGTAGATGAAAGCAATTTTATCCTTTTGAAATTCAAAATAGTTCTTTTGGCTTTATTTTCATAGTTAAAAGGAAATATTCTTGGAAAAAATGAAAAAATCCAAGTGAACAAAAAGAGTAAAGATGAAAATGCTTAAATTCCCAACCAACTAGATTACTTAGTCATAACCACCGATAAAATTTTGGGAAGTATCTGTTGTTCATGTTCTTTGTAGCCTTTATTTTGTACATAAATATATATTATACAAATTTTCTCACACCAACATTTCCTGGACACCCGTGTACACATGCAGTTCACCCTTGCATAGAGGCGACATGCTTGATCTAACCACCCTTCCATTGCTAAGCACTAATGTTGAATTCATTCATTTTCTCTAAAAAGTGATACCAAGACAAGCATAGATGTAGCTGAGTATTAGTGTGCTTGTTTATTTTTAAGGAATAAATCCTTTAAGTGTAATTGGTAGCTATAATTACAATAATTTTTCTTATCAATAATAGTCACTTGCTCAATAGTCACTGTCTTCCATTTTAGACAGGCAAGTAAATTTCTGAAAGGCTCAAAAATATTTCCTCTTTTCCTTTCCCTGTCTTACTGACATAATCTAGTTTAGTAATTCTTTACCCAAGAATTTACCATCTGGTAGAAAGTGGAAGCAGTGGAAGAAGTCTGCCATTTATTAAAAGCCTTAAACTACACAGGAGATTATGGCAGATACTGTGGAGTAGAAAACAGTAAGGTAGGGATGTCTGCATGGAGAAAGAGATGTCTGTAGGTCCCTTTGGTAATGCGGGCATTGGTTGTTCTCCAGGGAAGTGGCCAGACCTAAGAAAGTATGGTAGCAGAGTAGCCTTTCTTAGAAGACTTCAAAGAAACCTGAATCCTAGCAAAAAACTCCCACTCCACATATAAGATAGTAGAGAAAATTCCTGGACTTCTAGTGTCTGTCGTGGACTTGCAAAAGACAATGCCACAAATAATCATGACAGAGGAAACACTCAGTTGCCATCTTCCATCTCCTAACCATTGCAAATTCTCTTTGTGTGATTGTAGGAGGGAATAGGAGATTAATGAAGACTGATAAGCAATTTACTAGCAGAATACTTGGCACACTTCACTGAATGGAATTAGAAAATAAAAATATAATGTGAGTACTGTAAAGTACAGAGGGAACCTATTTTTTTGGATAGTTTATTGTCAAGTTGGTTTCCATAAAACACAAAATGCCCATTCCCACAACTGCCCTCTTTCATGTCCAGCAGCCCCCTTCCTCTTTCCCCCTCCCCCTTCAGCTCTCAGCTTGTTTTCAGTATTCAAGAGTTTGAGGGAACATATTAATTGTAGCTTGGGAGATAATGAAGAGCCTTTATTGAAGACCTAATGTCTAGAATGAGAATCCTAGGAGGCAGTGTCTGGCAGAGCCTTGATATATGAAGACCTCAGCACCTGTTCAGCAGGACTTAACCTGCAAGGAGGCTAGAGATGAATTCTGAAATTACTCGCACGCCCTGCCTTGGTTCTAATCCTCTGTGTTCTATTTTCTTTCCTGAAGCTTCAGTCAATTCTACTTTTAGTGGTTCCTACTTACCTAGTTCCTAACCACCCATGTAATCTCACCACTTGAAGTGTGTCTTCTCCCTCACTCCACTTCTCTTGGGTGGCTTTGAGTTCTGATGTATATGGCCTGTGATCCCCAACTTTTTAAAAACATTTCTCTTCCTTTTTTTTTAATTGTGGTAATAACATTTAACATGAGATCTACCCTCTTAGCAAATCTTTTAGATGCACTACATAATATTACTAAATATGATACCAACTCTTCACCCTACGACTATCTTGCTTGAAGTTTAAGACTTCATGGAACAAGGTTTTCCACAAATTGAGTGAGGTAGGTGGATTTGGACTGAGAAAATGGCATGAACTCTTTAAAGACCAGGCAAGAAAGGAAAAGGGAAAAGATAAAGAATAACATGGCAGAACAAACTATCAGATAGGAGAGAAGTCCCCAAATTCAGTTTTGTATGTTTTTTATTATTGGTCACTTACATTCAGTCCAATTATATTTATTTACTTCATAATTTTAACTTTTTAAACTTTTTATTTGAATTCCAATTAGCAAACATACAGTGTAATATTACCTTCAGGTATACAATAAATACAGTGATTCAACAGTTCCATACAACACCTGGTGTTTATCACAAGTGCATTCCTTAATCCCCATCATTGTATAACCATCCCTCCACCCATCTCCCCTCTGGTAATGATCAGTTTGTTGAATAGTTAGAATTCATTTCTTGGTTTGCCTCCTATTTTTTTTTCCTTTGCTCGTTGTTTTGTTTCTTAAATCCCACATACATACTCTGCAACCCTGATGTTTGTAACAGCATAACCTACAAGAGCCAAATTATGTAAATAACCAAATATACATCAACTGATGAATACAAAGAAGATATGATACACACACACAGAGAGAAATATTACTAAGCCATAAAAAAGAACGAAATCTTGCCTTTTGCAACAACGTGATTGGAACTAGAGAGTATTGTGCTGAGTCAGAGAAAGTACAATTATATTTAAATCAACAAAAATGGAACCAGTAATGATGAATATTTCATAATATTAAAAAATTAAATTGAAAAAACAATTTTATTTCTGTGACAGAGTAAAAACATTATACATAACAGGATAACACAAGGCAAACACTGCCTTTTAATAGTTCTGATAATATTTTTATGTCCTTGAAAAAATTTATCTTGGTAAACAACCATAAAACTTTTTAATATTTAGGGCTATTTGTCATTTTAAAAATTTGTACCAAATGAAATGGCTGTTTTTAAGGAGTCAGAAATTTAAAATAAGAAGTTAGAGATTAAAAAAAAATTTCTGGCTAGCATGCTTCAACCTTAAATGATAATTTTAAAACTCTTATAGTCACCAGAATGCATAAAACACCTGATTCTTGCCATATATATGCATATATGTAAATTTTAATTTATTTGTAATATATGTTTATGAACATATACATGTTATTAATAAATAAAACTTAAAAAAAGATAAAAATCATTAAAGCAAAACTAATAGTAAGTTCACATTGTTCCAGGTTCATAAAATGCTGCAAGGAAAAAAAATGAGAAATTTATGAAAAACATGATTTTATCAACTTAGTGCAAAGGAGAAAACTGCTAACCTAACCCAGCACATGAATGATCTATGAAACAACATTATTTATTCTCAGGATTATAGAGAGAGTTAGGTGTAAAGGCCACCATTTTTAACAAGCACCATGTTATGCTTATTCAGCTAGTTTTTCAAAATATCTGCTTCTTCTATTCTTTGCTTTGGGTCCTAAGTCACCTCCAGTGTGTTCTAACTTAGTAGTTCATTTCTAAACTTCACAAAGTTTTTTTTTTTTTTTTTTTTTAACCAGGAAGCAAAATTGAGGTTTAGTTAAAAAGACTTAACAGGACTCCATTTCACGGCCTGTGAATCCAATCAAGACTGAAAAATTAGGAGGTTGATTAGCTAGGGTATGGATTATTGAGGCCATTTACGTTTCTTCTTTGATTGCCTCCCCTTTCACTACCCAACTGTTTACCTGCATTTCTACCAGACAAAACTCAAGTATAGGAAAATCCAAAATAAACAGTAAACACGGCTAGTCAATCATAGAACAGATAATACTGTTTCTCTCCAAACTCGTTAATGTTAGTGCTAGTTAAAAACAATCCTTAAAAAAAAATCTCAAAACAAAAAATAGATTTTAAAAATTACATTATCTAGGAATGTTGAAATTATTTATTGAATAAAAAGATCTTTTTGAGTTATGTGTCAATTTCATTGATTTACCACTGCTTACCATTACTATGAAAGTCTTAAAGTGAGCTATTTCTGGTAGGCATTTTACTGTTCGTGGCATTAATAGTATCATAATCCTGGAACACTAAAGAAAACCACATACACTGCAGTGGGATTATACATTTCATCCAACCCAAGAGAAAAAAAATAATAAATTGTCACTCAGATGAACTACCAAATCTTCATTTCTCAGTCTTTCCTCCAAACAGTAAGGTGAGCAAGGGAAGACTTGCAGTTTTTTGGTGATGTACTTTTTCCTCTGTAAACCTGGAATTGGTTTCTGTAAACTGGTCAGAGGTACGCTCTTTGGAGAATTACTTTTATAGATCCAATTAAAGTGTATCCTACTAGCATTCTGAAAGCTGAGGTTTAGCAAATGTTTCCAATGTAGGTGACACTTCTTGAAATTTTAAAAATAAAATGAGAAATGTGAGCATCTCTCTGGAATTGCCACTTTAATAACTAAAAGAAATAAAGGCCATTGTACATTTTCCATCAAAAACCTTTTTTTACAAAGTGTAAAACAGACAGCAAAAATATACTGGTGTAGACAATGACACATCTTAAAATCAAGTATACTTTTATGCTGTATACTGTATGTAATTTTTCTGTCATCTAAGGACATCTTGATACAATGTCTGCACACAATCAGGAAACAAGGAAATTTCAGGAATAGAATAACAATTTATCTGCCCTAGTGTGCTCTTTGTGATATTATTAACTTATTTGTAAATGTTTTTTAAGCCTTGAACTAAGGCTAGGCTCTACAGATAACTGACAGTTTGTACCCTAAATGTATGGTTTTATTTCATTTGGAGGGGGGCAGCTAAATAGCCCCTGAAAACCCAGACTTCTAAGTATTTTGTTCATGCATATAACATTTGCAGTGTTTTGAATGACATTTTCTGATCAATAAGTTTGGTCACTTTCTTTTCAAAACTCAAATTTATATACATAGGTTAATTCATTACTTTATTATTGCTATGTTTGTCTTATTGTTGCTCCTTTTACGTTGTCACTACCAGTATCCCAGTTCAAGGCTGTGCTATCTCAGACAAAGACAATCCAACTCACTCCAAACTATATTCCTACCTTCGGTATCCCACCTTCTAATATGTCCTAATTATGTTCAGCCCATATATATATTTGTTCCCTTTATCATCTTGGCACTTTCAAGCTTAGTCTCTTACTATTCTTGAGACAAATCTGTCCAAAGAAAGCAATATATTAACAGTCTCACTGGTGTCTCCTGGGTAAACACTACTGGATGAGCTCTGGGAATGTGCCTGATCATGTCTATCAAGTGATAGAACAGTCAATTCTTTTGCAAATCCTAGCCTATTCTGACTTATCCGATTTTTTCCAAAACTTCCTTAGTGAGAGTGGAGTTCCATATGAACTTTAGTTCATTTCATAAGGGTACTTCATTTTAGCCTTAGTTAGTTAATGCCTACAGCCCAATACTGGTACAGTACTATGTACTAATTAGTTACCCAAGTTTTGAGTACAAAATAGTTACAGAAAGTATGACATTTTATAATTAATACTAACAAAATAATATTATTTTGCATGAAAAAGATTTGTACATGAGTCTTGACTGACCTTCAGACCTCATTTGTCTCTTTTACCTCACAGTATATAAAAATGTCTAGCGAATAACCTTGGCAGCTCTCTCCAGATTGATTTGCAGTTAGTTAGCTAGAATCAAGTGCTCTTCTTCTTCCAAACTAAACTCCCAAAGGTCCCCAAGATCGCTAAGTGCTGGGTAGCTAGTTTTCTAACACTCAACTAAATGGCTAGCATCTAAACTCAAACTGTCCATTTCTTCCCATGCAAGGGTGTTCTCGAATTTGACCTATTTAAAGAAAACAATGGTGTTGGGTCTCTGCTGGCACCCAAACCCTTGGCGCATACAGCTGCACTCTCATCCCAGCCATCCTTTCCACAGGGTGCTGAAAGAGTGGGGGATCTATCTGCTGATCCTCCTGACTCCGAGTTCCAGCCTGTATTCAATGATGCTTACTGGCATCCACCCAATTCCTCACTATATATATAGTACAGGAAAAGATGGTATTAAAATACTGTTTTCAATTCTGCCCTTAGTGTATACCAGTGAAATGTGATGACATGGTTCATACAGGTACAGAGCCAAAGAGCATCTTAAATCCCCCAAATACTTCAGTTACTACAAAGATTCTAAGATCTTCCAAAAGTAGGTTTCAACCTCTGTAATAACAATTTCTATTGTGTCCTTGATAGAGCAGGGATCCTTTAGGATGTAAACTATTTTGTTTAGAATACTCCAGATCCTCAATCAGATTGTCTAAGACTTTCACCCTTAGATGTTTAAACAAAAATCTTATGAAGTATCTACACTGACCCAGAGAAGCTGTCCTTAAAATCATTTTTACATTATTTGAACCAAATATTTTTATGATATTCTGAAAATAAATTACTTCCATTCTAGATTCCAGGAAGCCAAGAAGAATATGATTCATTAGGTAATCTCCAACAGTATCATACAACTTTAATGAAGTATTTCGCATCGAAGTCACCCAAATTAGATCTTAAATGCTCTTAATAATCACTGTTCTCCCACATACCAAGTTATATTCACCTTGCAAGTCTAGTTTAGTGATTTTTCTAATCTTCATCACTCCACTGACACCGTAAATTAAGAATGAGCAAATGTGAAAAGGCTGAAGAACAACTTAGGTACCAAATTAAGTACCTACTAATCTTGGTGCCTTTGAGTTCCCCAACTGTTTTCTTAACATAAAAGCACAGGAACTTTTGCCAGGAAAAATCAAGGGACTTATACAAAATTTCTTTCAAGCTCTGAATGTATCCCTTGTATGCACAGGTCTTTAGACCTTGGAGCAGATAATACTGCCTCTCAGAAAGTAAGCTCCAGACACAATGTTGACATGAGAAGAAACAGTCCTTTCCTAAAGATAGTTCCTTTTTACTTTAAGAGGACCTCCGGATAGACAACCACCAGCATAGAAAGAACCTCTATAATAAGATTTCAGTTTGCAATGGTTTCCATTTGTGTGATTATAAAAAAACAGGAAGGTGTGTCAGGCTAAAGGGCCAGTGTTTAGGTGAAGAGAAGAAACCCAGGAGCCCAAATAATTGCTGCAGCATAATACTAAGTGGTTTGGGTTACCTGTTGCATGGGCAGGTCTACTAGTTTAAAGAAGACCAGACAAGAAAATTAGGTTGTATGTAATGAAATGCCTTGGAAGATGTCCTTCAATATGACAACAACTTGCTTATTTAACTAGTGTCTACAGCTTCTCTCAAGAAATGTCAAATAAAATTGGTTTTATAAAAGTGCTAATTTTGAGAAAATCATGCCTAATAAAAAGTTTTGCAGGTTTTAAAAAATGCCCTTTTGGGGGCGCACAGCTCTAATTATTAGTCAGGGAATCACCCCCCAGTAACATTGTTATTTCACATAAATTATTCAAGCAATAAAAAATGTACAGGACTGAAATCTATTTGAGAGATGCCTACTTTGAGTTAGTTCTCCAAAGGTTAGCCACAAGAGTTTCTAAATAGAGGAGAGGCTGAAAACTAGGCTGTCACATTTCCAAAGTGTCTCATGCTTGGTTTATTTTGTAGAAAAGTTGTGGAAAAGGAAATTGGAGGGATAGAGGACTTGCTTAAATTATCCCCACAACCATCTCTAGTGAAGTTACTGGAACTTCAGGGATTGATGAGCTGAAAAACTTAGTCCTATAAAACTGTGAAGGGATTTTACCTGCGGGGAATTCTGGTAAGGCTTAAAAATAGGCTTCCAGAGCTAAACGGTGCCTGGAGAAGTCTACCTTCCACTCCCACACACATAGGGAGGATTACCTTTAGATGGCTTTCAATCACCTACAATAAGAGATGCCATAAACTTCCTCAGCAACCAGTAACCATGGCAAATAACTCTGTCTCATACTTTCTGTCTCAGAAAAGCCAAACTGTTCACTTTGCTCTTAAAATTAAGGAATTGCCCAAATGTCACAGAGGGTTTCCTTTCAATCATGTAAGTCTATGGTTTCTAGCATTTAATAATCTTATTAGCAAAGCCCCTGAAGTCAGGTCTCTGAGCAGTTTTGGGCTGTGGTAGTAATTTCTTCATTACCTCTTCCTTACATCCACCCCCAAAAGCAAAAACTGAGTAAGAGATTCACTAGAAAAAAGTATCACGTTGTCAGATAAAATGTTTGGACTATATTTATACTAAAAATTTATTTTTTATCTAAAATTCAAATTTAACTAGATGCCCAGTGTGTTTATTTGTTAAGTTTGGCAAGTCTATAATAAACTGACCCTAATCTCAAGTAGAACTGCAGAATCTTACCACTGGTAAGGAATTTAGAATTAATCAAACTCAAGCTTCTATTTTCTTATTAAAGTTACAATATTGAGACTAAAATACAACCTTTACTTAAGTACTTGTAGAGACGGAAGTTTTACTACCTTCTGAGCTATACTATAACATTTCTAGTTATTTCAGCATGCCTCATCTTTCATTGTGCCTATATCTGCTTATCTGCTTTGGGGTAACTTTTTCTACTGGCTTTAAATATCCTATATAGAGTTAAAGAGATTCTATGTTTCAGCTACTTCCTACTTCTTAGAGAAGATGGAATTTATTTTTTTAATTTTATTTAAATTAGGCCGCAGTGTGTTGGACTTCTTGCTCTTAAATATTAACATGATAGCTGTACCTTGCTAGAATCATGTCTGACCTTTTCTATTATAGATAATATCCCCCACTTCTTATACTGAGAACTTCTGTTAAATTATAGCTCATTCTGGCCTCTGTTGGCTATTCCTTCAGGATGCTCTGGGGTTTACTGACCTTCCTTTCAGCTTTTTATTCTGGATCTTTTATTAAAAACAGGAGTTTAATTAGTGCTTCCTGTCCAGTTACCATGATCCAGTTACCATGCTTCTAACTTCTCCATCAAACATTTTATTTCATTAGAGTCAATAATTTTAAGATCCCCATCTTCCTTGCTTGAGCTAACGTTTAAGAGTATTAGCCCATACAATCGTATCTTTACAATTTCTCCCACTGCCCCACTCAACTATGCTCAGGGCTTACACACACAGTACATGTCTTTATTCTCCTAACTTGGGGCACATGTCCCTACCGCTTGTATATCACAACTGTTCTTGCTCACTGGCAAAAATCCAGCCTGATTTACTTGATTGCACTTTCTACTTTCCAAGAAATAAGGCTGTCGGCAAAGAAAGTCAAGTATTTATTACAGTTTACACCATTCCCTCATTTTTAAAAAACAGCAGAATGAGACTTGCTAAAGCTATCATCCCTACTTCATCTTACCTTTTTGAGGTCTCTGTTAGGAAAATATCATCAATATGGCACTTTTAAAAAGGCCTCAAAAACTATGTTCAAGAATATGCTACAGAAACCATGTGTGTGGGGACCATGTTATACGTTGCAAAGTTCTTCCACATTTATTATCTTATCTGTATTACAATCCTGCAAGGTAAATACATAAAGAATTCTTATTCCTTTTTCACAGATGAGAATTAAGACTTGTAAAATACAAGGTTAAATGGCTAACAAATGAGAGATCTAGCAGTTGAATGCAGATTTTAAGATTATTTTCATTTCTTTTCCCCTCTTCTTTTTGTCCTATTTGGTTCTGTTTACAACTTCCTCCTTTCCTCTCCATTTTGTGGATTTTCAAAGACCAGTCTGATCTTTTATATAATATTACTCCTTTCTATTAGATGTTGCTTTAAAAACAAGAAAAAAAACACAATACCTCTCCATGTCTCTAGGTAACCTCTAAATATCTGAAGGAATGGTGACATACAAACCCTTTGTTGAAATATCTTGAATATCCATATAATTTCACCACCTGGGGTCCAGGTTTTTTTCTTTTTCTTCATCTTCCTAACTCTTGGCAGACCATGTATGCTTAATCAATATGGGCAGGTGTGAGTGCATGCATGCACACACACATGCATGTATTTCAGAGGCTTTGTCTGTGTCTGTAATTTGCCTCATAAGAAACACTTGTTTGGTTCAAATTTATCTTCTTGTCACTGTGTACTCATCTTTTTGCTGCTATTGTATGTTACATGGATTCATACTGGCCACAAATATGCCCTTGAAATCTTTCTTCTTTTATTCATGCTCATAGTAACAGGTACCTATATCTTAATACCCGCATTTTAATATTTCATTCTCATATAACCAACCAAGTCAAGTAACAATAAACATGACTAGGAAAGATAAAGTCACAATGCTAATGACTGACTTTCCATATGACACAAAATAAAAAACTAAAGGAATTCTCTTCCATCTCTTCGTGTAATTATTATAGGTAAGTTTTGTTTTTTGTTCTTTTTAATAAATGTGGATGTATACTGTGTTGCTTTCTTATTTTCAGTATGAGGATAGCATTTTTTCCAATTATTATAACAAGCATTTGTAAGTTACAAAAACCTGATGGCTATAACAAATATACCCCAAAATATCATATGAGTTAAATGCATTAGAAATTTATTTATGTTCACTTAAAGGCAGATGAATTGTGGGACTGACTTCTTCAAGCAAAATGACACCTCAATTCCAGGTCAGTGAAAGGGACAATGAGCATGGAGGCACTTACATGGAAATTTTAATTCATTTTCATGTCTTTAACTGGCATGTCTTTTGCTCTCCTTCCACTTGCTGGCATTCAGATATATCCAATTTCTATTTGCAAGAAAGATTGGAAAATGCCTACCACTGTGACCAGGAAAATTAGAACATGGGTTTGGTTAGCAGCCAGCGATCTCTATAAAAACATTATTAGCTGAATCTGAATTTTGAAACAATTTGATTATACATCTTTAGTCATTTGACAAACTTAAAAAAATGTTTATTTGTCTAATTCTTGGTCTATCACTGGACATCAAACTTGTAGCACTGCAAATTTCAGAACTAGACTTCCATTTTGTTTTCTCCAGTTTACTAAAGAAGCTGCCTTGTGCAAGGTAATATATGAATCTGCTTTTCTTTAGGTGGATCAACCTGGAAAAAGTGATCTGTAATGTCTCTTTAAGTGTATCCTTCCTAGATGTAATTATCTTCCCTCATAAATTACTGTATACATAGTTGACAAGAGTGCAAACTGCAGAATAATAAAACAGGTTCCTTTAAGAAATGAATTAATCCTATAAGCTATTTATTAATAAAAGTACCATAGAAAAGCTTACTTCTCTAAAGATATGTGTGTATATAAAGTAAAAGTTATAACTCATACTAATGAATGATTATATGTTATGATAAGGCTCTTGGCAATGAATGGTTTCATGGATTATATTGCAAGATTCAGCAATTTTTATGTCTTTATAATTTTGATGAGTTGACTACCATTGGACACTTGTTGAAGAAATATTAGCATTACTTTTGACCAGAGTGCTCATAGTATTTTATATGTTAGTCAATTTGTATGTATTGGTAAAAAAAATTCTAACAATCCAATTGTTCTTTCATTTTGTTGGGTATGTTCCAAGAAAGTAGATTTGGTTTAAGAAAATTTCATTCAGAAGCATACACATTATTCGGACAATAAATAAAAATTATCTCCAGTTGGGGCTGAAGCTAAATTCTTCTTTTAAATGATAGCATTATTATCAATTAATGTTATAAAGTAAGTATGAACTAAATCTGTAAGTCTATTAAAGTCACACTGCATTGGCTCTACTTAGCCTGAACTCATGATAGCCATATTCATCATTTTGGTCTGCAATGTGATAAACCATCCTTATTATTAATAATTTGAATATAGGCTTTCCCTTTTTATATTGTACATTTCAGGCACCTTAGATCTGCCTTCCTCATGCATCTCTCCAGTGCTAACCAAGAAAATTCCAAAATTTAGCCATGTAAATAAAAGGCTGCCACAACTGCTAGTAAAAGAAATCTCTGTAGATTAAGAAGAAGAATCCCTGCCTTTAACTGCAACTGCAGAAATGCAGTCAGTTCTGCTCAACTGATGAATTAAGAACTTTACAAATCTTACTTTCTTATTCAGGTTTGGGGAAACATATAATCCTTTTATTTTCTATTATTAAAACTGTCCTTGGAAGTATTATTTCAACAAAGCATTCTTATTATATCAGAGCTTCTGAGAATGTTGCAATGCCCTGGAAAGTTTAACCTCTAAAATGTCTGTAATACAGATTAGTTGCCCTAAGTAGGGAACACTTTATTTCGTAGTAATAAACTGACATTTCTGTTTTAGAAAGGTACGAACTAGTACTTCTAAGATTTATCAAACCACAAGAAGATTTTAACACTTTCCTCTTCTCTCATGTGTGGAAATAAAGTGAGACTTATGACTATTAGACTTTGATATAAATAAAAAATCTGAGAGTCTGTTTCATTGAGAAGAAAAATGTGATGATATCCAGAGAAATGGACATGTAGGTTCTCCTTTTATCTTCTACTAATATCACTCACCCTCAGCCCATCTGACAATAAAAAATATATCTAATATATATATATATATTAGATATTTTACATGCTGTTGTAATTATATTCTACAATTACAACAGCATGTAAAATTGTTATATTCATGAAATTGTATATGTATATATATATTCTACAATTACAACAGCATGTAAAATTGTTGTATTCATGAATACATCTGAAAGAAGCAAGTAATAGTTTGGTATTCAATGTCCTTAATGATATAGTCAAAATTTATCTCATATTCTACCTTTAAGTCTCATGCATATTGGATTTCTTTGCCATTGTTAATACACACAACCTCTTCTCTGGCCTCCAGTTCTCGGCTTAGGGTGTTCCTTTGACTGAATGCTCTTTCTTTATTCTATTTCTTTTTCTGTCTTCTATACTTTAATGGACATCTAAAATGCTACCATTTTTCAAAACTTCTACTCTTCCTTAAACCCAGGCTGAAGTGATCATGTTCTTCTCTGATTTCTCACAGCACATTATTAGAAACTTTTAAAATGACTTACTCTGCATTATAATTAAAAGCTATCACATCTGTTACTATCTTGTAATCACCTTAAAACCATGATTTGGTATCTGAATCTTTTTTAAATCCTGTGCAATTTCTAGTAAAACATCTTGTACATAGTAGGAACTCAGCTGAATGCTGAAAATATGATTTAATTTCAAAAATATTTAATTTAAAAACTTTGTATTAGAATATATTCCACTAGCAGAAAATAATCTACTGCATAATGGTAAAGAATTCATAAATCTCCAAGTATTCACTGAGCACAATACTGCGTATCTCACAGATTTGTTTACACTGTAACCTGGGCTGTGGACCAGAAGTAGACCTCTTTCAGAGGCATCCAGTTGGTAAGTAGTTGCTGCACTGTCACAACTTATTGACTGAGATCCTACTTTGAATGCTCTGTAGCTTGCTTGTGAACCTCAGAAATTTTTTTAAATGGAGTTAGATTTGGGATTTTGCCTCATTTTGCCTTTTAGATTTAGAATATGGAGAGAAAGTGTGATTCAATCTTAGCTCAGTATTTTCAAGCAGGAGTTAGTTCATGAGTGGGAAGTCAATAGAAGAGACAGACAAGATGAAAGGGAAGAGAAGGCAAGCAAGTGAATTTTAAAATTCTTTTATACAAACTAGGTAGTTAACTGACAACATGTTACTCTTTTTTGCTGATCTAAAAGGCTTATCTTTTGTCTGTTCTAAAAAGTACTTTCATTTATTTATTTATTTTAGTATAGCTGACACACAGTGTTGCATTAGTTTCAGGTGTACAATATAGTGATTCAACAATTCTCTATCTTATGCTATGCTCGTAAGTGTAGCTACCATCTGTTACCACACAATACTATTAGAATAGCAAGACTATATCCCTATTTTGTCTGCCCTGTGTAATGATGGGTGATAGAATTAAAAAGGAACTAACAAGTGAAATGTTTACCAACCTGCTAAATAATTTGCATGGATTACTGTATTCCATTCTAACCACAATTTGTGACAGAGGTAGAATCATAATCCCTCTTTCTATTGATGAGGAAGTTAAGGATCTGGGGATTTAAGTCCAGCTATGCGGTCAACAGCCAAGCCAGGGACACATTTCGACCCATCAGTCCCCCCCAGACCTTTCCACTATAACATGCTGAATAAACTCTAATATGATCTGAATATTGATATTTTCACTGTACCATTTTTTCTTACTTTCTCTGACATTCTTTTATTAGACAACTTTAATTTGCTGTCTAACTACTGGTTCTAAGCATTCTGAATAATTACATAATGAAAGAATAATCCTAGGTCACAGAGCAAATAGCACTTTCTGAAATACTTTCCCCTCTTGAGGGAACATGATGAAGTTAAAGTAAAAATAGCACAAAGAGACTTAAGAGTCTGGTTCTAAAGTCAAGCTCAATGAAATTTAACGAAATCAGAAGATGGGGAAAAGCCTCAAACTGGGGCAGCTGAAAAGAACAGATTCTCTAATCATCTTAGTAGATCAGAGTGTTGGTATTGAGAAGAGTTGGAGGTATTGAGACCCTCTTCAAACACATTTTTTCCCCCTTAGTTTCAGAACTCGCTTTGTATATGAGAAGTCTGAATAATTCTTTGAACCCACGCATTTCTCAGCAGAACTTAGAAAATGAACTGATTAGAAATTTAAATTTCAGAAACATTCAAAATTGCAAGAGATTTCTTACCAAAATACTGTGCAGTGGCTTCCAGTAAGTCTTATTATGCCCCAGTCACAAAGAGAAACGACACTGGCATCCCTGCCAGTGGATGGACTGTTGAAAACATCCAGGATGGTTGGACAAGAATGAGTAAAGAAAAAAATCATATGTTAATTCTCAATTATTCAATGCCCCTGTATATACTTACTAATCTTTTGCACATCAAGCAGTGGGTAGAAAAGATCAGTTTGTCAATGTTTTTTATTAGAGGCTCACTTGTTCAGAATACTGCAGTGAACTCCGTAAAGAATATATGAACATAGAAGACAGACTCCTAGACTTCAAGCATCTTTCAATGTAATGAAGAAATAAGTAAGTACGCAGAACGTGCTCATGACTACAGTCAGTGCCCTCTGACATGGCAAACATATGTGCTGTCATGTGTGTGCAATGCCTTATCTGTACCATAAACACAGAGCCTCTGTTCTTGGGCTACTTCAGACATGTGAAAGTCTTAGGAAGTAACCACTTTGTTTTAATTACTACTTCAACTGTCTTTATTCCCAAATACCATAAATTTCAAAAATGAAGGGAACACTATTTCTACTTATTAATATATATGGTACTTTATATATTATAGGTGCTCAAAAACTTTTTTAACGAATGACTAAATAAATCAATATAATCTTTTCAGTCATGTTGACATCACAGTCACCTTACATGTTGCTCTTTTTAAAACTAGGCCTTTAAAAAAACATGTTAGCACCTTTTGGCTAACAAGAGATAGAGTTTCTTATAAGCAGGGATTACTAAGTGGCTAACTTCCACAGGAAAAAAAAATGTGAAATTAAGGTAAATTTGATTTGGAGATCTTTCCAATTCACCTTTATTCACCAAAGTCCTTTTTGTATTATCACTACAGGGTCACACTGCATTCATTCTTTCTACATAGATGGAATGAGGCACCTGTGCTAAAGGCTGGAAGCAGAATAGCGTACTAATACCTCACTCTCAGGAAGCATACAGTCCAGAGGCAGATAAGCCAATAACAGTGATGAATGAAAATTATAAACCACAGTTAAATACTAAAGCAAAGCAGAGTGGTAATAGTCCCCCAAGTCCCAAATAGGGATTAGGATGATCAGGGACAAATTCCAGACTTTTCAATTAATTGTCTTCATATCCATAGGCAGCTGTACCATTTCTGCAAGGTATCACTATTACTAAGTATTCAGACTGAAATTACTCTCTAATCTGATGACTTGCTATCGCTAACACATAATAGCAGTTAGGCAGTATATCTCAGAAAGTAATGCAATCTAAAGTAGAGGTGAACAATTTAGAATTGTTACAGTTGAAGCCTAGAAATTTGAGTTTTAACAGATTCTTCAGTGGGGCTTTATGCATGCATGCTAAAGTTAGTTCTTTAAAGAGGTGGTGGTGATGGAGGAGGGCACTTGTGGGGAAGAGCACTGGGTGTTGTAAGGAAAACAATTTGACAATAAAATATTATGGGGAAAAAATAAAGTTAGTTAAAACACACCCTTGAGTTTCATACTTGGTTGTTTTGGGTGAAGCTTATCTATTCTGAACTCAACTCAAATATAGATTTTCAATTAACTGTTTTTTAATCAAGGTGACGTATAAATTCAGTAGGAAGTCATGAGGTAAAAGCCATTAAGAGGCACTTTGAAAAATGCACAAGAACTCAGTCACTCTCATCAAAGCAAAGAATATTAGATAGCAGAGATAATTGCTTCTGACAGAAATTACTTTTCCAGAAGAAAGCATGAACTCTATTTGGCAGTAATATTAAGTTTTCACTGAATCCTAAATTAAACTTAAATATTTGACTCTATGTGGCACAGTCTAGCTGTGAATTAGGACACGAGACAATAAGACAAGCAAAGAAGAGTGATCACATACAGCAGTGTGTTCAGGGATACAAGAACTCGATTTACAATACACAGACCTAGTGGTAGTTCTACCACTTATTTTTTTGGATTAAGCAGATCATTTAATTCTTCTAACCATCCACTCCCTAGTCTTGGATATGTGGACAACAATTCTTAAACCACACTTTTAAGAAGGAGAGTTAAACTGAATAATGAATATAAGTTATATAAACTCTGAAGTGTAATTCAAGTGTATTAAGTTGAATAATAATCATGGTCACAAATATTTATTACCAATGTCAAATACCTGGAATTATAATAAAATATTGGAGGAGTTTCTGTTGATTAACTGTCCTATAAAATAAATCTGGGAAGCAGAAACCATGCTGTAACGTCTCTCTTACATTGCCAAAATAGCTGCGAAGTGTTTAACACACTTTTAAGAATTCAATTTATTCAACTGCTTTTAATAGAAAATACTGGGAATTCCTGTTCTGAAAGCGATGCACTAACATGAATTGGATCCCTTCCACAAAACCAACATATGGGGTATGTTTCAAAAGTGAGATGGTATGACTAAAAGAACCCGGAATACAATACAAAAACTGCGAGATACCCATGGGGAGACAAAAAATAACAGAAAGTGGGTAGAAGTCAGGAGAAGACTATGATACATAGGGTAAGGAGAAGTATTGTTTATGTATTTTTTTTTCGCCCTCACATAAGCTAGATGAATTTTTGCTCACCCATTGTCAAAGACATAAAAATAATAGCACCATGACAATTTAGTTCAGAAACAGTAAAATTAACTAAGAAAAAAGAATAAACAAAATGAAATTTTATTAAAAGAACTGCCTTCCTTTACCAAAACATTAAAAGTTCTAGATGTCTTCATTATTGTATCAAGTTTTAAAAAACACAAATAATATCTACAATTAATTCCTACAGAGAAAGAAATGATGTTATTGACTTATTTCATAGCCCGAGCAAAACCCAGAGTCTAAAACTAGGCAAGTAGAGTGTTCATGAATGTAGACATCAATGATAACTAAATACACTAATATATTTTAAAAAGTAGCTTAGAGATCAATAGATACTCTTACATAAAAAAACAAAATAAAAATTAGACGAACAGTAAATTAACAATGATCTTTAACACATAAGAGAACTGAGGTTTCATACAAATAACTAACCTGAAATCTGGAAAGAAACAGATGCCTACAAGGAAAAACAAGACCAGCACTTGCTTACCTGGCATAGATATTAGTATATGCCATATACGCTAATAAGATTGTCAGCTATAAAATTTAAATAATTTCTAAAGGCAAAGTATGGGCCAGTGTTAAGAATGTAAAGCCCCTGAGGGTCTGCAGACAAAAGAGCTTTCCACTCTTTCACAGGCTTTTGCTCCAGGAAATCTACTGGATGAAAACTGGGAAAATCAAGGAAAATCCTGAAAGAGTTTCCTCCATGACTAGCTTGGGGCAAATGGAAGCCACTTACAAAATTCTATCCAGACATATCAAGACCCTTTATCTGCAGGGAGAAGACTGAAACAACTACAGAAACTGTAGCCTGAATAAACTAGTGGAAACCTAATACAAGCTAGAGGATAGAACTGTAGCTAACACCCAAACTCCATCACCTCTGTTATGTCTCCTCAGGAAAACAAAGCCTTAATATACAGGGGGAAACACAGTAAATTTAAAAAAATTGTAGAAAGGCACTGGTAGACAACAGTAAGCTGGAGAAGGGCAACAGGATTAAAAGAAAAATCTATAATACACCGATAACCAGTGACGAAATCGAATCCGTTATCAAAAACATCCCAATGAATAAGAGCCCAGGGCCAGATGGCTTCCCAGGGGAATTCTACCAGACATTTAAAGCAGAGGTAATACCCATTCTTCTCAAACTATTCCAAAATATAGAAATAGAAGGGAAACTTCCAAACTCATTCTACGAAGCCAGCATCACCTGATACACAAAACTGACAGAGACCCAGCAAAAAAACAGAACTACAGACCAATATCCTTAATGAATACAGATGCAAAAATACTCAACAAGATACTGGCAAATTGAATTCAACAGCATATTAAAAAAATTTTACATCATGATCAAGTGGGATTCATTCCTGGCTTACAGGGCTGGTTCAATATTCGCAAACCCACCAATGTGATATATCACATTAACAAAAGAAAGGATAAAAACCATATGATCCTGTCGATAGATGCAGAAAAAGCATTTGACAAAATACAGCACCCTTTCTTAATAAAAACCCTTGAGAACATTGGAATAGAAGGAACTTACCTAAACATTATAAGAGCAGTTTATGAAAAACCCACAGCTAATATCATCCTCAATAGGGAAAAACTGAGAGCTTTCCCCCTCAGATCAGGAACACGACAGGGGTGTCCACTCTCACCACTGCTGTTTAACATAGTGCTGGAAGTCCTAGCATCAGCAATCAGACAACAAAAGGAGATAAAAGGCATCAGAATTGGCAAAGAAGAAGTCAAACTTTCACTTTTC